>NC_056745.1:8241591-8521047 GCF_019279795.1 Protopterus annectens | reverse complement strand
ACAGCAGTATATCAGTAACATTATCTCCAGTCCCTCCGTATGTATATCAGTAATATTATCTCCAGTGCCTCCGTATGTATAAGTTACAGCGGTATATCAGTAACATTATCTCCAGTGCCTCCGTATGTATAAGTTACAGCAGTATATCAGTAACATTATCTCCAGTGCCTCCGTATGTATAAGTTACAGCAGTATATCAGTAACATTATCTCCAGTGCCTCCGTATGTATAAGTTACAGCAGTATATCAGTAACATTATCTCCAGTGCCTCCGTATGTATAAGTTACAGTAGTATATCAGTAACATTATCTCCAGTGCCTCCGTATGTATAAGTTACAGCAGTATATCAGTAACATTATCTCCAGTGCCTCCATATGTATAAGTTATAATAGTATATCAGTAACATTATCTCCAGTGCCTCCGTATGTATAAGTTACAGTAGTATATCAGTAACATTATCTCCAGTACCTCCATATGTATAAGTTACTATAGTATATCAGTAACATTATCTCCAGTGCCTCCATATGTATGTTACAGTAGTATATCAGTAACATTATCTCCAGTGCCTCCATATGTATAAGTTACAGCAGTATATCAGTAACATTATCTCCAGTGCCTCCATATGTATAAGTTATAATAGTATATCAGTAACATTATCTCCAGTGCCTCCATATGTATAAGTTACAGCAGTATATCAGTAACATTATCTCCAGTGCCTCCGTATGTATAAGTTACAGCAGTATATCAGTGACATTATCTCCAGTACCTCCATATGTATAAGTTACAGCAGTATATTAGTAACATTATCTCCAGTGCCGTCTCTGATTTCCTGGGTTACCTTGTAATTTTCTATATCATTTAAAAATGGAAATATTGCATATCTTAATAATGAATAATACATCCCCCATGTAATTGTAATGTATTATATACTTTTATCTCTCCTACTGTAACGTTTGCCTTGTGGGCCCTTGTTTGATTATGAAAAGTACATTTTAATATCACCACTGCAGTGCGTCTTATGCAGAGAGTGTTACCATCAGTTTATCTCTCTCTCTGCCCTTTTCTAGCATTAATTTGTAATTTCCTGTCATAAGAAATGCAGTTCCTGTGTCATGACAACATAGATTCACTGACGACTTATGAGAATACAGCAGTTGTTTGGTAATGATTTAACAAGCGTGTCTAAACTAGTACTAATATAGTCGTAGAGATCTGAAATATTAGCTTAATAAACTCAAATATTCTACTCTGAAATGTTAGATTATTAAACTGAGATATTCTACTTAACCTAAAGATTTTAAAGGACAAGTGTTGACAAGCTACCTAAAGATTTAGATATCGACTGTAAATTTAACAGCACTGTAGACTCTGTGTTTTTTAGCTGGGAAGTATGGATAGCATATCTTTCTTTTGCCTTGCACAGCAGCTGTTTTTCATTGGCCACAGTCGACCCAGTCGATTCCCAGTATCCTGCCGATACAACACCAAAAGCACTTGTCGTAGTTGAAGGCAAAAACTGAAAACAGGAATTTTCCACAAATGCAGGTTTATTCAAAAAAGTTAAGCGCTTTCGTCTTGACTAGCAAGACTTCATCAGAACAGTTAAAATGTAGTACTTCCTGTCTTTAAATACTCTATTCCACCAATCAGAATTTCTAGTCCATTTAAAATACACGTCTAAATCACAATATTAATTATTTAAAAATACTTTTACCATAGTATAAAAGACAATAAAATATATGTGACAATGATAGTCAAAACGTTTTTTTGTATATGTAAAAAAAATTTTTTTATAATTTTTCTGCTAAATTTCTCAATACTGGCATGATAATGAAAACATCCTTTAAACCAGGGTAATTCGTGGCATTAGTCCTAATTTGCCACTTGATTTCCATCCTTTCAGGTTTGTTGTTCCAGTTACCCCCCCTGAGATCTTTCCCTACAATTTCACAGATTCCAAACAAAAAAACAGAACAATTAGGACTTGTTGTTAGATGTTTACTTGCGGTGTTGTTGTCATCACCCTTCTTAATTGCTTATAGATGTTCATAAATGTGCCTATGGAATACCCTTTCGGTCTTAACAGTGTAGAAATATTTACACTCCCGACATAAGGCTAAGTAAATCACCCCCTAGTACTACAAGTACGTGGTGCTAAATACAATTTGTACCCAGTATCACCAAGTTCCACCATAGGATCAGTCAGGATGTATTTACAATATCAACTATTTGGACATAACATTGGTCAAAGATAATATCAATAATAAGTTTGTATCTAAGATCTATAGGTAACCAACATTTTCTAATGATTATTTTGAGTTTAATAGTAGTCATCCTGGGTATGTGAAAAGGAACATAGTAAAGGACCAAATTGTCCGATCGGCTAGAATGTGTTCCGAAAAGGAAACCCTGCAGAGGGAAATGGGGACCCTGGTTAGTTTATTTATAGATCGGGGGTACCCCAGTAACTGGGTTTACAATACTTGTTCACAGGTTATGGATCTCTGGGGGACAAGATATGTACCACTTTTGGGTTGGAGCAGACCCTTGAAATACAACAAGGTAGAGATGGTATGAACAAGTTTAACCGTTCAATGGTACTAACCTACGGTGAAACATCAGGGAATGTAGAAGAAATAATGAGAAAAAAATGGGTATTATTTAGGGGCAACGAGGGTCTCATGGAAATATTTGAAATGAGCCTCATTTCGTTTACAAAGTCGACTTGAATATGAAATCCTTGTTGGAGCACCACATTATCCCCAGAATAGCTAATAAAAGAACGGGGAAATGTGGTGCGTGTCAATATTGTAAAAGCATCCTGACTCATCCTATGGTGTAACTTGGTGATACTGGGTACAACTTGTAGTAGTGGGGGGGGGATTTACTTAGCCTTATGTCGGGAGTGTAAATCTTTCTACATCAGTAAGACTGAAAGGGTATTCCGTAGGCGCATTACGAACATCTATATGCAATTAGGAGGGGTGATGACAACAACGCCCTAAGTAAACATCTAACAAGAAGTCCTCATTGTTCTGGTTTTTTTGTTTGGAATCTGTGAAATTGTAGGGAAAGATCTCAGGGGGTGTAATTGGAAGAACAAACTTGAAAGGATGGAAATCAAGTGGCAAATTAGGACTAATGCCACGAATTACCCTGGTTTAAATGATGTTTTCATTATCATGCCAGTATTGAGACATTTAGCAGAAAAATTATAAAAACTTTTTTTTTACATATACAAAAAAACTTTTTGACTATCATTGTCACATTTATTTTATTATTTTTTATACTATGGTAAAAGTATTTGTAAATAATTAATATTGTGATTTAGACATATGTATTTTAAATGGATTGGAGATTTTGATTGGTGGAATAGAATATTTAAAGAGAGGAAGTACTACATTTTAACTGTTCTGATGAAGTCTTGCTAGTCAAGACCAAAGCGCTTAACTTTTTCGAATAAACCTGCATTTGTGGAGAATTCCTGTTTTCAATTTTTGCCTTCAACTACGACAAGTGCTTTTGGTGTTGGAAGTTGGTTGTTTAGGGCTCTTTTCACAATGTATTTGATCCTGCCAATACTTTCTATGACAACACTCCTATTTTAGTGATACTGGTCTTTTTGTAGATGTATGTTTTGTATAGAGGGTTGCAATTTGATTTTATAAATATGTTTCATGGAGCACTGCTTTTTGTAAATATATTTACATACCGTCGCATTTTGTGGGGATGTGATGATCTCAGTACTGCATCAGATCTGGGGATGGTAATTTAACTAGAATATCTGTGCTTTTTTTCTTCTGCAGGAAGTAAGGGCCCTCTGAAAAGACTGGTGGTGCTGACTGAAAACTACGAGAAATGTGTACCTGAGTCCATGGAAGAAGCAGAAACCCAGCCTCAGGAGACTTTATCTGATGATGCCTCCAGCAGTAAGTATATGGCTACATTGTAAATTGGTTTGGCTTTCTCGTTTATATACGAGACCAAGTCAAGCTGGTGATGACAGCGTATGGTGACAAATGTACGACAGTGTGAGTAAATCAAATGAAACAGATCATTACTTATTGTTGACATTTCCAAGTGTTACAGGAATGTGTGTGCAAACAAGGAGTCAGCAGGTACTGGCCTCTTGATCTTCCTATGTACTGGAGTGCTTTAGAGTTCCTGCCTGATAGTTCAACTGGAGTTATGATTTACCTACTTTGAGGTTCAACTGCTCACAGCTAAACATTTGTCTGTGTGTAAATGTACCTGCTCTGAGCTTATGCGCCCTCAGACATTTGAGGCACTACATTTATAGTTTGGAGGTATGGCGGTAGCTGTCATGTCGGGGACATCTAGAGGAGCTTGCCCCTACAAAAATGTGTTCTTTAAACTCGCTGTCCTTTGCAAGTATCTGTTGATTTGATCAATTGTCGGTGAGTTAGTAGTACTCAAGTAGTTGGTGCTTGAGTTAATAAAGTTATTACGTCTGTCATGTATAACCTGCATCACAGTTTCATACAGTAGTGGTCCAGATTCCTAAACTGGCTCCATTTCTTTGACTGGCTCATCACAAAGTTGTATAAAGGCAGTTTTTGGTAGATTGTTTGAGACCTTTAGGAAAGTATCAGAAACTGTACTTTGCATTTACTTAGTTGGGAAAACTAAAAGGTAATGGTTTAGGACCACAAAAGCTTGGATGGACAGGAAAATGATTGGAGACAGGTGTGGCAGTTCAGAGCCTGTTTTAGAATGGATGTTAGTGCTGGGGCCAGTCCTGTTTAATCTGTGGGTGTTAGTATGCAGTATCTTCCAATACCCATGTCCATAGCCTGTTCTCATCCATCTGAGGTATAGTTAGGGACTTTAATTTGGAAAATGCCAAGCTTAAGATTATTCAGGTTACTAAGTTTGGTGCAGAGAGTACAAGGAAAAGTGTAAGTACTTCGAGGGCGGGGTGTTGTGTGGGAGTACTAGAAGTCTTAACCATCACGTGGTGAGCCATGCATTGCTATGTCAAATGTCAAAGGAGAGCAGAATTTTGGTGTGTGTATTTGGGTGAACAGACAGTAGAATTACTAAAGCCAACCTTTCATTGAACACCTGAGGTTTCATGCCTGTTTCCATTGGCCATGCAGAGTAAGGCACATCAAGCCGTTAGAAAGGCCACTGTACAGAGTTAACACAATGGTGAGGCAAATGGACATGTCAGGAATGAAAGGGACCTTAGCTTGGCAAATGTCTCTGTGGAAAGAAGAGAAGGGGGAATATGAACTGACTACTGTAGCTCAAGGAGGCAGTGTAAGAACAAGAGAATGCACAAATGAGTGAATACATATTTTTGTGAATCTCATATGCCCGAGTTATAATGTTATACAATGTTGGTAAGTTGGAGTGTGCAGGAAAACTAATGTTTGAATGAAAAAGTGATAGTTCTACAAGACTGAGTTAAAGCAGTTGGTGTGGATGTGCAAATGTTCATGGGTGTTAGGGTTAGACTAATGGTTTGGTAGGGGAATGATTCTGTGTTGCTCATGTTTGGTGTTGTGTGCGTGCGTGTGTGTGTGTGTGTGTGTGTGTGTGTGTGTGTGTGTGTGTGTGTGTGTGTGTTTTGTGTCCTCCTGTCTTGCATACTGGTACTGTTAGGAAGAGAGTATGTAGTAACACAGTGTGTATGGCTGGATTACGATTATGGTTGGTACCCATGTATAATGACACAAGGGGAGCTAACCCTGCTCCTAACCCTGCTCTAGATGTTGTGTTCCTAAAACCCTTTCTGTTAGAGTATGACTATTCAGATGATACTGGATCTGGGGTTTGTAGGTGAGATTTAATGATTAAGGCCTTTTTAGTGGGAGTGAAGTGTTCAGTGCTTTTTGATTTGATTTTAATGGTGTTCAGTGTTGTGTGTGTTCCTGTTTTTTCTGATCTAACATTTGAGATTCTCTGTTTTTTGTGTTCAGCCTTTCATGATATAATTGAATTGACGTACTGCTCACACAAGGGGTGGAGATGAAGGCCCGGGAACTAAGGAGCAGAGGCCATGAGTGGAATCCAGAACTGAAGTGATAAAGGAGTAAGGAGCAGCAGCGTTGTCACATATAGGATGGTGTGGACTTGGTATAAATTATCTGACATGAGTACGGTGGCAGGTAATAGAGGGATTCTAGAATGCCAGAGACAAATGGAAGAAGGGAGCTGGCAGGATTAAGGAAGGGGGCTGTTCACATAGGGGTTAGCTGCAGCTCTAGTGGATTCAGGATGTTCATGATTGTTGTCCAGACTGACAGCTTCATACATTTTTAAATGAAAATGGAGAACATGATGAAAAATGTGAATTATCATGACTTCCTCCCAGCAGTTAGTGAGTAGACACTGACCAGTTTTATAAATGTGGCAATTAGAAAAACTGGAGTTGAAAAGTTGATTTGGACTTTGTTAAAACATAAATCCAAAAGGCTTTGATTGTAGATAGCAGGTGCTGGATGACACCTAACAACACCACGTGATCTATCACAAACTTGGTGACACTTGAGAACTTGATAAGATAGCAGGTGCTGGGTAACACCTAACAACACCACGTGATCTGTCACAAACTTGGTGACACTTGATAACTTGATAAGATAGCAGGTGCTGGATGACACCTAACACCATGTGATATGTCACAAACTTGGTGACACTCGATAACGTGATAATTGCTCATTTCCTTCGTTTGTCTATCAGCTGTAGATTTTACCTTCCCACAGTTTAACCCTCCACCACTAGAGTTTCCTGTAGTTATGATTGGTTGTGGCATGTTGTTCCAGAGTTTAGCAGTGTAGTTAGAGTGCAGTGTGTCGCATGCTGCATTTTTGGATTTACATGTATTGAGTAAGGATTTTTTATTGTATCAGAGGACACAAATATTTGAGTAGGGTTGTAGCAATTGCTGAAGAGCAGGAATTTTTTTCTGGCTGTTGGATTAGTCTGTGGTCCACGATAAATTGATTTATAGGATAGGTAATACGGTAGATGTCCATCCGTTCTCCTCTTGCAGTATTCATAAACTTAGGGAGTTGCTGCCTGCAGCACAGGACATTCGGCCAGTATATCAACGTCTTAGAAGCAGGAGTACGTGCGACGTTGCATGCGAGGATCATAAACGGATGTAGACTATATCTGTGAAGTCTGCACATACCCAACTCAGAACTTTTCTGCCGCAGTGTGATTCAGACATCCGAACGCCAGTCTCAGAAATCCAGCGTTTGCTCAACTTCGGCCACCCATTTCGAAGATCGGTTTCCGACTGTCTGCACTGAGATGAGTACTGTTGTGGGATTTCTCTTTGTTACATTGCCTATGTTCAGACGTACATGTCATCTACTAAGGGAAAGTGTGCTTGTGGAAGACTAATTCCATATAAAGACACACACGAGCAGTGGTTATTTTGTCTAGAGGAGACTCACGATTATAAAGTCTTTTATATTTGCCAATCCTTTGTTCCTAAAATCCTTAGAAGCAGTCTGTTGGCTTTAAAACTTTATTGCGAGAAAGTGGAATTACTCACTCTATTATTCTACTCCCTGCTTACCTCTACCAACCATCTCGGCCAGGGAGTTCCTCAAAATCCTTGGATACATGGATTCCCTGATCCCCATGATCCCTCTATCCAGGATGCACATGAAGTTTCAGTGGGTCTTGAGAAGCTCTTGGAGCCAACACTGTCATCCCCTGGAAACACAACTTCCTCTTCTATCCTGTTTAAAAAGGGAGCTCTCCTGGTGGATTGCCACAGTTACCCTCAATCAAGGGGTACCCTTGGTTGCATCAGATCTTGGTTGGGAGGGGCCATCCTATACCATGCCAACAACCAGCACAAAGTTCAGGGGGAGTGGTTCATTCAAGAAAGGAAGGACCACGTCAACCTAACAGAGCTAAGGGCACTCTCCTTGGCAATCAGGCCTTTCAAGAGATCCTTCTGCCAGGCACCCTGAAGGTCATCACAGACAACTTGACAGTCCTATGGTATATAAACAAACCGGAAGGAACAAAGTCTTACCCTCTCTGCAGTCTAGCTCTCCAAATCTGGTCCCTGGCAGCAACATGTCATGTTCACCTGCAGGCAGTTTACATCCCATCAGAAGACAATGAGGTGGCAGACCCCTCTGAGCGGAACCTTGACACCCTCCCATGAATGGATGCTTCACAGGGAGGCATTTCAAGGTCTAATTCACAGGTGGGGTACTCCTCAGGCAGATCTTGTTTGCCTCCCAGAACAGACAGATGCCCCTCTTCTGCACAAGGCTCCCCCATCCACAAGAATAGAAGATGGACATTTTTTCCTTTTCATGGCAGGGAATGTTCCTTTATGCCTTCCCTCCATTTCTTCTGATTCACAAAGTCCTCCTGAAAATACAGAAGGACAAGCCAAAAATCCTGCTCTTGACTCCCTTCTGGCCAAGACAGCATTGGTTTCCCCTACTCTACTTTCTAGTCCAGAGCAATCACCACAGGTTACCTCGCCGTTTCGACTTACTCACACAAAACAGAGAATCCCTAATTCATTCCCACCTTCTCAATCTCAAACTGACAGTGTGGACTATAGAGTTCTGATCTCCTTTAGGCACCTGTACTCAGAGGGACGTACTCAGTGTCCTGCAGGAGACCAGTAAACCAACTACCAGGAGAAACTACTTATTAAAGTGGAAAAGATTCTCCTACTGGTGCCTCAAGAAAAAAACAGGACCCATTTCAAGATGTTCTTCATCTCACATTGCTGCAGTCCTTACACTTGGGTAGTCCGCTGTCCTCGGTCGGCCCGAATACCAAAGTATAAGGCTGACGTCGGTCAAGGCGCATTAGACTGACGTCAGGACGTCAGGGTACAAATGCGCATGACCGACGTCATATCCTCTGTCTTTTTTGCCGCATGGTCCGATGCAGAAGCAGCGTTGCAAGTGCCGGTTGGCGTTCTGAAATTTTTCGAAGTCGGAGTTTCAGACCGAATCAAAGTTGGCTAAGTACCCCGTTGGGGAATATTTTGGTTTTTTCTTGCCTCAGTGGTTTACCGGATGTCAGAAAAAGTGAATAACTGTATTTCTTGTGGGAAACAGATACCGCATAGGGATTATCATACTTTGTGTATACCTTGTTTAGGGCCTGAGCACGACGTTGTTGGGTGTCGGTCTTGTGCTAGATTTAACAAGCGCACTATAAAGAGAAGGTTAGATTGTGCTAGGTTAGTCTTTGGAAAGCGGTGCAATTATAAAATGCCGTCAGATGCTCCGACGCCCGCTTCGTCTAAAAAGCGCAAGGACAAAGCAGCAAAGTCTAGGCTAGAAGAACCGTCAGTACCGGACGCCGGTTCTTTAGAGGGCTCGGTGGAGCCGGTGGTTCTGCCAGAAGTTTCTTTGGAGTCCCAGGGAGAGACTTTGTTATTGCAAGATGTGGCCTCTCAGGAGGTAGGCCAGGCTGAAGGGGCTTCTCAGGTGGCTGTTCTCCCCTCCCTTCCTAAGGTAGTTAGGCCCTCTCCTTCTGTTTCCAAGGCTTCTCCCAGAGGCAGGCCATGTTTAGCTTCAGCTGGTGTCACCCCTAGTTCTTCAGGGACTGTGCCCAAGAAGCATATGCTTAAAATGGCAGAAGATTTGATTACTCTGATTAGAGGTTCTATGCCCCCTCCTGATAAGAGACCTAGGGTGGAACCTGAGCTTGGAAGTTTTGAGCAGGTTTCGGATGCTTCAGAGTCTTCGGCTGAAGACTTGCAGGAGTATTCTCCTTATTCTGATTCTGATGTGGATGATTCTACTCCTTCGGCTTCTCCTCCTGAGGATTTTTCTTTTTCAGAGACTCTTCATTCCATGAGGGAGCATTTTAAGTGGGAAGGTCAGGACTTCTCTGATTCCAGGAAAAGGCTTAGGGAATTTTTGTTTTTACCCCAGCATAGGCCTTTAGCTATACCTCCTGTTCTGGATGTGGTGGAAGATGTTTTTGCAGAGGCTTCTCTTAATCCTGATTCTTTGCCTCCTGCTCCTGTTAAACCGGATAGGTATTATAGGGTGCCTGAACCTCATAAGTATCTTTTTAAGAGTCCTAGGGCAGACCCAGAAACTGTTAGTCAGGGGCCTAAAGGTGTTAAGGCTTCTGTTGTTAAAAATCCGGTTCCTCCAGATAGAGGCAAGGGCTTTGGATAGATGGGGAAAGAAAGTTTATACTTCTTCCACTCTAGCTATGAGGGCTTTGAATTGCCAGTTTCACATGTTGAAATACCAAAACTATCTCCTTTCACAATTGAAGTCTAAGGTAGATGCTCTGGCGGAAGGTGTTGAGTGTAAAGAGTTACAAGATTTAGTACATGTTTCTGAACAGGTGGGTAAGCATTCCTTGCAATGTGGTTTTGATGCTGTACAGGCCTCGTCGAGGGTTGCTGCCACTGGTTCTGTTCTTCGCAGGCACGCCTGGCTGAGGGATCAGAATTTAGCTGAGCATGTTAAGACAAGGATTTTAGATGCTCCTTCACAATCTGATGTGTTGTTTGGTTCTCCTGTTGAAGCAGTTTTAAAGAAAATGGAAGACAAGGCTAAGTCTATGCAGACTGTTAAGGATTTTTTGCAGGTCCAGCCTCCGAAGTTTAGTAGAAATTGGCTTACCAAGGGGTGGACGTATCCTTCTTATGATTCCCAGTCTAGGGGTAGGTCTAGACGTGGTAGGGGCAGAGCTCAAGGCTCTTTTAGGCCTAGAACAGGGAGTTCACCTGCACAGTCTTCGGGTGAGGGCAGGGGTCAGTCCTTTCGTAAACAGACCCAATGACCTTCCTTTTCAGCTGCCAGAGCCTTCTCGTCTGGCAGCACCTTTGGGGGGAAGGTTGGCACTTTTCAAGGAAAATTGGAGTTTGATTACCCAAGACAAATGGGTATTGGATATCATACACCACGGTTACAGGTTTTATTTCCATACCTTGCCTCCTTTCAAAGGCATGCCAGACGTTCCTCCTCAACAAAGGATAGAGGCTCACAAACAAATTTCTCTGTTACTTCAAATAGGGGCCATACAGCCGGTTCCTATTCCAGAAGTGGGCCTAGGATTTTATTCTCGCCTGTTCCTAGTACCAAAGAAGGGGAGCACGTGGAGACCAATTTTGGATTTATCTACCCTCAACACTTATCTGGACATTCCCAAGTTCAAAATGTTGACGCTACAACAGCTTTTACCTCTGCTGGGCAAGGATCATTGGATGGTAACTTTGGATCTCAAGGAGGCTTACCTTCATGTTCCTATCAGACTGAGTTGCAGGAAGTATCTGCGTTGGGCTGGAATTCTCATTATCAGTTCTCTGCATTGCCCTTTGGCTTATCTACTGCAGAGTGTTTACGAAAGTTCTGGCTCAGTGATAGCCTTCCTTGACTAAAAGGAATACAGATCTATCCTTATTTGGACGATTGCCTGATTCTGGCTCCAGGAAAGGACGAGCTTCTTCATCATTTGGAATACGTGATAGCAGTGCTAAGATGCCTGGGGTATTCTGTGAGCGAAATAAAGTCCAGTCTAGTACCCTCTCAGGACATGTGCTTTCTGGGTGTAAGACTGAATACAGCATCCCAGATGGCCTTTTTGACCCCGGACAAACAAAAGAATCTTTCCCTTTACTTTCATCAATTGTCTCATCAGTCCAGGCTGACTGCAAGGACAGTCCTTCAAGCCTTGGGGTTCATGGCATCTTGTATTCTGGTGCTTCCCAATGCCAAACTGCATATGAGGAAGTTACAATGGTATCTCAAAAATGTATGGACTCAGCACTGCCAGGATCTGGACACTGTCATTCAAATAATACCTTGCATTCAAAGGAATTGTTGTGGTGGGCTCAGGAATGTCACCTAAACAAGGGACTCTCTGTGACCCGGCCAGAGAGTCAGATTCTAACGACAGATGCCTCAGACAAAGCTTGGGGAGCTCATCTGAATGGAAAGTGGATACAAGACAAGTGGCCTGCCAGACTACAACATCTACATATCAACTTGAAGGAGATGTTAGCAGTCCAGTTGCATTAATGGCTTTCAAGGATTTACTTCTTCCAGGGCAGGTGTTGATTCTAACAGACAACACAACTGTCATGTGGTACATCAACAAGCAAGGGGGAACACATTCTTATCCTCTATGCAGGCAAGCAATGATTTTTGTGGGAGACTGCTCTCAGTTTGCAACTAAATCTTCAGGCAAGGTTTCTGCCGAGCACAGAACTCCTTAGCAGATGTGTTAAGCAGACAAATCATGGATCCCACGAGTGGAAATTGGATCCTCTTGTATTTCAGAAATTGACAGTGTCATGGGGAACTCCAGACATAGATCTGTTCGCTTCTCCACTTAACCACCAGCTGCCAAAGTTTTGCGAAAAGGTTTCATCACACAGCTTGGAAAGTGGATGCTCTTTCTTTCAGTTGGAAAAATCTTCATGTGTATGCCTTTCCACCTCTGCCTCTCCTCCCAAAGGTACTTCTAAAGGTCAGACAGGACAAACCAAGGATGATTTTAATAGCTCCAGATTGGCCTCGACAGCACTGGTACCCATTACTGAGAAGTCTGGTAAGGAAGCCTCCATGGCCTTTACCTTCGATTCCACACCTGTTGTCTCAGGAGGACAGTCATTTACTCAATGTCAAGCTTCACTCTCTTCATCTAACAGCCTGGCATATTCTGTTTTGAACCACAGAAGGTCTCAACTTCCACAGCAAGTTTTGAATGTGATTTTGGAAGCTAGAAGACCTAGTACAAGGAAAGTGTGCAGAAAAATGGAAGAGATTTTTATTTTGGAGTGCAGCAAAGGATTTGGATGTTTCTGAGCCTAATTTAAGTGTGGCTCTTCAATATCTTACTGAATTATTGGACAAAGGTTTGTCTTTCTCTTCCATTAAGATTCATGCTGCAGCAATTTCAGCTCACTATGACTGTGACCCACCATTGTTTTCTCATCCTGTGTTCAAGCAATTTCTTAGAGGGGCAAAGAATATAAGACCCCCAATGAGCTCCTACTCCTGCTTGGGACCTCAATTTTGTGTTGGAGAAACTCACTCATACAACCTTTTGAGCCCGCGGCTACTGCTGAGTTGAGTATTTGTCATGGAAGACTGCTTTTTGTTGGCCATTACCTCTGCAAGAAGGGTTTCTGAATTGCGAGTCCCTTATCAATGTTGAGCCTTTCTTAATTTTCCATAAGGATAAGGGTATCTTTACGTACTAATCCTTCCTTTATGCCTAAAGTGGTTTCTAGTGTGGCTTTAAACCAAACTATTCATTTGCCTACTTTTTTATGCGGATCCCCAAAATAAAGGGGAAAGATTTTGCACACTTTAGATGTACATAGGCAGTTGCGTTATTATTTAAAAGCAGGACTAAGGAGAGTTCAGGCAGTCTCAGCAGTTGTTTGTTGTTTCTTTGCTTTGAGTTCTCAGGGCAAGCCTGCAGCTGTCAAAACAAACTATTTCTAGAAATGGATTGGGTTTTTGCATTGCTTTCTGTTATTCCCATCATGGCAAGGAGATTCCAGCTGGGATTAGGCCTCATTCCACTTAGGGCTACTGCCAATTTTTTTAAATTTTAAGGATGAACTAATATTTTGCACGCACTTTTGTAATCAATATTTTCATCATAGTTCTTGTCATTGGGGATAAATTTTACACCTAATAATGGTTTAAATTTAATACCCCAACCCTGATATACTTCTGTTAAAATATCACCTACAAATTGTGTCGGATACCCCCTTTCTATAAATTTTTCCAATAAAAAAGAAAACTCTTTCTCTAGGTCCTGTTTTTGTGAAGTCATTCTTGCAGTCCTTACAGCCTGACCCTTAACTATACTTTTCTTTTGATGCAAGGGATGTTGGCTGTTGAATTGCAAATAACTGTTACACCACGTTTCCTTACAAAAAATGTTGGACTTAAAACCACTAGTTGTCTTACTTAAGGTGATGTCCAAATAGTTTATATTTTGCTGTTTGATCTCATGGGTGAAGGACAAGAAGGTAGTAGTTTGGTTTATATAAGACATGAAGTCTTTTAAGTCATCTGGAGTATCTTCTTCCCATAATAAAAAAATATCATCTAAAAATCTGAGATATATTTTTATGTTTTTCATATATGGGCTTTGAAAAATATATTCTTCCTCCCATCCAAGAAGTACCATATTAGCATATATGGGGGCACAAGCTGCCCCCATAGCTACTCCAGTGACTTGTTTATAGTATTCCCCTTGAAAGGTGATAAAATTATTGTCGAGGACTATTTCTGTCAACTCTATTAATAACTTTCTATCGTCGTCTGTTGTATTGTAATATTTGTACACACTGTTCTCAAAATATTCGAGCCCTTCATTTCTAGGAATACAGGTAAACAAATCTTTGACATCTATTGTCACCAATTTTATTGTTTCTGACCAAAGATTGTTAGTAATTTTACCTAGAAAGTCCCATGAGTCCTGTACCAAATGTATTTGGTTTCTCACAATTCCTTTCAATTGGTGATCAATATAAACTGCCAGTGGTTGAGTTTTTGATCTTTTTGCTGACACTATAGGACGAAAGGGAGGTTTATAAATATTCTTATGTATCTTGGGTGTTGCAAAGATATGTGGTATATGAGGATATGTCTGCTTTAAAAAGTTGTGTGTTTCCTTCCCAATTCTAGTATCTATCAAATATTCTTCTAACCAACTGTCTATTCTGCCATAGGCAATTTGAATCTCATTATATGATACTGTGGTGTAGGTCTTTTCATCCATTAATAATTCTGTTAGAATGTTATTGTAAGCTTCTTGACTAAAAATGACCATTCCACCACCTTTATCAGGTTGCATAAACCTCAAATTTGTGTCCTTTCTTAAATTTTCCATCAATGTTGTTTCTTTTTCACTTAAATTCATATTTTTATGCAACCTTTTTGATTTTTCAAAAGTATCATAAATGTCGTTGGTTACTATAGCCTCAAAAGTCCCTATCAAAGGGTGTAATGGGGGATTGTAGATACTACTTCTACTGGGACCCTGACCACAATCTGAAAGTTCATTTAGTGGTGTATTCCCTATTTGTCTCTGTTTGCAAATTAATTTCAAATTTATTTTTCGTAAAAATATTTTTAACTCCAATAAAATGTTGGCTAGATCTCCACATGTTGTTTTGACAAATTTAAACCCCTTTGAAAATAAATCAAAGTGTTGTTTTTCCACTTTCAGATTCGTATAATTATGAATTTTAAATCCTTTGTATATCTGTGTTATACCATTTTCTTCAATATGTATACCTTCTATCTCCCTCTCCTCCCTCTGGTTCTCCATACAAGTTCTCCCCCTTCTCTCTCCTCTGTATAACCCTGTGGTCCAGGATCCGAGGGGTTTCGTTGCTTGTTTGCTAGCCTTTCCGACCTTCGTGGTCCTAAAAAAGCTTCAATGTCCTCGTGAAATGTATCTAATTCATCCAGATGGTTATTTCTTGTTTCTAACCTTTCCTGAATTTCTACCTTCCTATTTCTTCCTACTTCTTTATAATGACCATTTGTTTCCTTATATCTATTTTTTTCTTGATTTTTCTTATATTTCTGAAATGGAAGTGGGTAACTAGTACCCTTTTTGTATTGTTCTTTGTCTCTGGTCAATTTACCTTGTTTTCTCAAATACACTTTCTCTATCTTTTCTTCCACTCTCTTTAAAATTTTCATATATAAATTTTCATAATCTTCGAACAACAAGTCCCTAACAATGCCACTCTGACATTCATTCACTTCATCGACTAATTTTTTAAGCTTTACTTCGTTGTATTTAATCAATTTGGACATCAATGCAAAACCACAATCATCGAAAAAAGTTTGCAAATCATTTATCACATTCTCGGTATAGTGAATACCAAAGGGATATTTATAAAATCTGAGTCCCTGTGGGACTATTTTATATGTCAAACATTTGTGCAAATAGTTATTATCAATTTGTAAACATTTATATTTATATAATATTTTTTCAAAATAAAACAATTTGTCCCTTAAGGTCATTTCCCGTTCATTCCCTTTGTTGTCTGGACATTCATTGTAATCACCATTGTAAGAATTGCCATTTGTTGTTCCGTCAAAGGAAAATACTTTATCTAAAATGTTCTTATAATTGTCTTTACTATGTCTGCCATTGAGCATCCGGCGCGTTTTGACAGTATTTACTGCCACGTTAGAAGAAATATGCGAACAAACAGAAACAGTACCTTTTTGTGGTGGTTTGAACTTTTCGCCACCACCGGCTTTGTTTCCTTCAATTTGGTTGTCTTCCACGATGTTAACTTGGATATGTTCACCGCTAGGCTCCCCTTCAAACGATTGCCCATGATTTCGCGCTTCTGGTCCTGCCAAGATCTTCTTACCACCATAACTCCGAACCTCAGAGCGTGGAGATGACGTTAACGGCTGCGCTGCTTGATGACCAACGGTGCATGTGTTCTTCCTTCTGACGGTTGCCGGTTCCTCTTGCGAAAAAAGTTCTATTAATTTAGTGAGATCTCCTCGCAATGTTGAGATCTCTTCTCTCAAACGGGAAACTTCCCTTTGAGTGTCAAGAAGGTTTCCACTTTGATTAAACGGAATGTCCAGACCTACCATAGTAGAATCATTCAGTGTTTGTTCCATTTTCAGGCACCAAGATAATTAAAAATTGTAAATCCCAGGAACTGTGTAGTTTCCAAAAGGAAGATTTGGTCACGTCTCACACGGAAAAAGATAGAACAACACTCAAAAAATGTAAAAGTCCAATATACCAATGAAGTAAAACTCCGCGTGATCAGACCACAATCTTCTTTAATAAACACAAATAAAATTCAGTAGATTCAGCGCTATCGTCTGCTGCAAGCAGACTTCATCAGAATAATGAATACACAGTGCCTCTCGTTTTTATATTTTTGTTTTAAAACAATTTACAAAGTAATTGTTAAAACTAATTAGTTAATTGGACCTGTAATTGGAACAATTAATAATGCAGGTACACCTTAAATGACTTTCTTCCTTGTATGGTCATACCACAAATAACAGGAAATGTATATAAGCAAAAATCTTTAAAGTGCATATATTCAAAATACTGTGCATTCTGCTATCAAATTTTTTCTTTTTCTTTCCCATACAAAGCAAGTTAATGCACAAATTAAATTGATTACACACTTTTCTTATTTCCATGTATAATATATAGTAATAAATGTATAAATATAAATACATACTTGCATAATAAATAAATACATATATGAATATATGTTTTAAATAATTGAATTACTAACTAAATTTGCAGAAGTTGTATATAGGAACTTGTTTAGAAAATAGTAAATTTACAATCAATTCATACTTTAAACTTTCATATAAAATAATATAATATGCAATTTATATAATAACTTACATAACTATTCATTAAAAATTTTTTATTAAAAGATTTTTGCTTATATACATTTCCTGTTATTTGTGGTATGACCATACAAGGAAGAAAGTCATTTAAGGTGTACCTGCATTATTAATTGTTCCAATTACAGGTCCAATTAACTAATTAGTTTTAACAATTACTTTGTAAATTGTTTTAAAACAAAAATATAAAAACGAGAGGCACTGTGTATTCATTATTCTGATGAAGTCTGCTTGCAGCAGACGATAGCGCTGAATCTACTGAATTTTATTTGTGTTTATTAAAGAAGATTGTGGTCTGATCACGCGGAGTTTTACTTCCTTTCAAAGGCATGCCAGACGTTCCTCCTCAACAAAGGATAGAGGCTCACAAACAAATTTCTCTGTTACTTCAAATAGGGGCCATACAGCCGGTTCCTATTCCAGAAGTGGGCCTAGGATTTTATTCTCGCCTGTTCCTAGTACCAAAGAAGGGGAGCACGTGGAGACCAATTTTGGATTTATCTACCCTCAACACTTATCTGGACATTCCCAAGTTCAAAATGTTGACGCTACAACAGCTTTTACCTCTGCTGGGCAAGGATCATTGGATGGTAACTTTGGATCTCAAGGAGGCTTACCTTCATGTTCCTATCAGACTGAGTTGCAGGAAGTATCTGCGTTTTCGGGCTGGGAATTCTCATTATCAGTTCTCTGCATTGCCCTTTGGCTTATCTACTGCGCCCAGAGTGTTTACGAAAGTTCTGGCTCCAGTGATAGCCTAGAAATGGCAAAAGGGAATACAGATCTATCCTTATTTGGACGATTGCCTGATTCTGGCTCCAGGAAAGGATGAGCTTCTTCATCATTTGGAATACGTGATAGCAGTGCTAAGATGCCTGGGGTATCCTGTGAGCGAAATAAAGTCCAGTCTAGTACCCTCTCAGGACATGTGCTTTCTGGGTGTAAGACTGAATACAGCATCCCAGATGGCCTTTTTGACCCCGGACAAACAAAAGAATCTTTCCCTTTACTTTCATCAATTGTCTCATCAGTCCAGGCTGACTGCAAGGACAGTCCTTCAAGCCTTGGGGTTCATGGCATCTTGTATTCTGGTGCTTCCCAATGCCAAACTGCATATGAGGAAGTTACAATGGTATCTCAAAATGTATGGACTCAGCACTGCCAGGATCTGGACACTGTCATTCAAATAATACCTTGCATTCAAAAGGAATTGTTGTGGTGGGCTCAGGAATGTCACCTAAACAAGGGACTCTCTGTGACCCGGCCAGAGGCGAGTCAGATTCTAACGACAGATGCCTCAGACAAAGCTTGGGGAGCTCATCTGAATGGAAAGTGGATACAAGACAAGTGGCCTGCCAGACTACAACATCTACATATCAACTTGAAGGAGATGTTAGCAGTCCAGTTTGCATTAATGGCTTTCAAGGATTTACTTCTTCCAGGGCAGGTGTTGATTCTAACAGACAACACAACTGTCATGTGGTACATCAACAAGCAAGGGGGAACACATTCTTATCCTCTATGCAGGCAAGCAATGATTTTGTGGGAGACTGCTCTCAGTTTGCAACTAAATCTTCAGGCAAGGTTTCTGCCGGGAGCACAGAACTCCTTAGCAGATGTGTTAAGCAGACAAATCATGGATCCCCACGAGTGGAAATTGGATCCTCATGTATTTCAGAAATTGACAGTGTCATGGGGAACTCCAGACATAGATCTGTTCGCTTCTCCACTAAACCACCAGCTGCCAAAGTTTTGCACGAAAAGGTTTCATCACACAGCTTGGAAAGTGGATGCTCTTTCTTTCAGTTGGAAAAATCTTCATGTGTATGCCTTTCCACCTCTGCCTCTCCTCCCAAAGGTACTTCTAAAGGTCAGACAGGACAAACCAAGGATGATTTTAATAGCTCCAGATTGGCCTCGACAGCACTGGTACCCATTACTGAGAAGTCTGGTAAGGAAGCCTCCATGGCCTTTACCTTGATTCCACACCTGTTGTCTCAGGAGGACAGTCATTTACTCAATGTCAAGCTTCACTCTCTTCATCTAACAGCCTGGCATATTCTGTTTTGAACCACAGAAGGTCTCAACTTCCACAGCAAGTTTTGAATGTGATTTTGGAAGCTAGAAGACCTAGTACAAGGAAAGTGTACGCAGAAAAATGGAAGAGATTTTTATTTTGGAGTGCAGCAAAGGATTTGGATGTTTCTGAGCCTAATTTAAGTGTGGCTCTTCAATATCTTACTGAATTATTGGACAAAGGTTTGTCTTTCTCTTCCATTAAGATTCATGCTGCAGCAATTTCAGCTCACTATGACTGTGACCCACCATTGTTTTCTCATCCTTTGTTCAAGCAATTTCTTAGAGGGGCAAAGAATATAAGACCCCCACGTAGAGCTCCTACTCCTGCTTGGGACCTCAATTTTGTGTTGGAGAAACTCACTCTACAACCTTTTGAGCCTGCGGCTACTGCTGAGTTGAAGTATTTGTCATGGAAGACTGCTTTTTTGTTGGCCATTACCTCTGCAAGAAGGGTTTCTGAATTGCAGGCCCTTATGGCGGTTGAGCCTTTCTTAATTTTCCATAAGGATAGGGTATCTTTACGTACTAATCCTTCCTTTATGCCTAAAGTGGTTTCTAGTGTGGCTTTAAACCAAACTATTCATTTGCCTACTTTTTATGCAGATCCCCAAAATAAAGGGGAAAAGATTTTGCACACTTTAGATGTACATAGGCAGTTGCGTTATTATTTAAGCAGGACTAAGGGATTCAGGCAGTCTCAGCAGTTGTTTGTTTCTTTTGCTTTGATTTCTCAGGGCAAGCCTGTGTCAAAACAAACTATTTCTAAGTGGATTGGGTTTTGCATTGCTTTCTGTTATTCCCATCATGGCAAGGAGATTCCAGCTGGGATTAGGCCTCATTCCACTAGGGCTACTGCCACTTCGACAGCATTTCTAAGGGGGGTGGCAACTAAGGATATTTTGGAGGCAGCTACTTGGAGTTCAGTTCATACTTTCTCTAAGCATTACCATCTTCCTCTTTACTCTAAATCTAGGGCTGGTTTTGCCACTGCTATTTTACAGGGCATTTTGGCAGCTCCTGCTTCTTTATAGTTTGCCATCCTCCCTTACCTCTGCTTTGGGATTCTACCCAAGTGTAAGGACTGCAGCAATGTGAGATGAAGAACATAGTACAGTTTTGTACCTACCATAAATGTAGATGTTCGAAGATCCACATTGCTGCAGTCCAATTTACCCTCCCTCCTTCCCCTCTGTAGTTAGAGGCGGTTGTGTGGGTTGGATTGTAAATTTGTATATATTGTATATATATTTAGTGCAAGGTTGTTTGGTTGGCTGGTTGCTGTTTTTTGGTTTTAGCCTTTCCTTTTTAGGGTCTTCTGACATCTGGGGCAAGAAAAGACTGAGGATATGACGTCGGTCATGCGCATTTGTACCCTGACGTCCTGACGTCAGTCTAATGCGCCTTGACCGACGTCAGCCTTATACTTTGGTATTCGGGCCGACCGAGGACAGTTGACTACCCAAGTGTAAGGACTGCAGCAATGTGGATCTTCAAACATCTACATTTATGGTAGGTACAAAACTGTACTTTTCTGTTCCAATGGTCCTTTCATACCTGTGTGAGTTACTACATTCAGGCCTGACCTATTCCTCTGTGAAAGTGCACCTCTCTGCTATTTCTGCTTGCCTTCCCGTGACTCCACCTTTAGCTTCTAGGTTGGAAGTCAGGCTGTTTCTGAAAGGGGTCCTTCACATAAGACCTTCTCGTAAGCCTATCCCTCCTCCTTGAGATCTTAAAATTGTGCTGGAAAACCTTACCTTGACCCCTTTTAAGCCAGCCAAGTCATCCTCCCTAAAACTGTGTACATGGAAGACATTCTTGTTAGCCCTTACATCTGCCAGGAAGGTCTCTGAGATCCAAGCCCTTGTGGCCTCTACTCCCTATCTTATTTTTCATAAAGATAGGGTCTGTCTCAGAACTAACCCTTCATTCATGCCTAAAGTAGTTAATGAAATTTCTTTAAACCAAGACCATTAACTTACCTGTCTTTTACCCTCGGCCTCAGAACTCCTCAGAAAGGACTTTGCATTCCCTGGATGTTCATAGGCGACTGAGGTTCTACTTGGACCAGACAAAACCCTTCAGACAGTCTGACCAACTATTTGTCTCTTTCCATCCTAGAGTCTTTGGTAAGGCAGTGTCTAAACACACAATTGCCTCCTGTATTTCTAAGGCTATTACGTTTTGCTGATGTCCTTCAAGGATGCATCTGCAGTCATCACATATGGGTTGTCCTGCCTCAGGCAGCCCTTCGGTCGGCCGGATTCCAAAGTCTGGGTCCGGCGTCGGCTGATGTCGCCCCTTCCCCGATGTCAGAGCGCCTGGGGTATAAAAGCGTCAGCCGACACCATCTTCCCCAGTCTTTCTTGCCACGTGGTGCCCGAAGCAGAAGCAGTTCGAAAGTGCCGGTCGGCCAGCTCCTGTAATTCAGCTAAACCGAAGACTTCAAAAGCCAAGTACCCCGTTGGGGACTCTTTCTTGCCTCAGCCGATGTCAGATAAAATTAATAATTGCTTAACTTGTGGGAAACAAATACCTCATAAGGATTTCCACTCTTACTGCCTACCTTGCCTAGGCCCAGACCACGACGTCTCGGCCTGTTCCGCCTGTGCTTCCTTCAACCGACACACTCTAAGACGTCGGTCGGAGTTTGCAGAGGAATTTTTTGGGGCTAGTTTTGCTTACAAAATGTCGTCGGAGACTCCGACTTCACATTTAATGAAGAAATGCAAGGACAAGGACCGACACCCGCGGTTTCGGCTGAAACCGAGTCCTTGGCACTACCGTCCACCGAAACCGTACAACCGACAACCTCGGCCCCAAAGGCCACTACTGTCTCGGTTGTTGAATCTCCTTTGGAATCTGGTGTCCACGAACCTTCCGACACCATTCCCTTAGACAAAACTACACCAGCACGTGGTGCAGCCAGGCCTCCTGCATCCATGTCTGTTAAGGCATTCTCTAGGGCTAAAGCTGCTAAACACTCAAAATCTATGCCTCCCAGGGTTATCCCTCAGGGACCCACTACAGGTTCTCAGATCCTTAGTCTAGCAGAGGACCTTATTTCATTAATTAGGGGCTCTCAGCGTCATCCGGACAGGGGCTCTCAACCTTCTACAGCAAAAAGGCCCAGGGTTGAGCCGTCCGATCCCCTCTCCTCAGATGAGGCCTCTGCTGGCTCTGCCCTCTCGGACTACCAGGAGGCAACTTTTTCGGTCTATGAGGATTCAGATGCAGAGGAGTCTATCCCTTCGGCCTCCCCTTCTGAAGAACTGTCTTTTGGGGAAACTTTGCACACTATGAGGGAGCATTTCCAATGGCAGGGCCAGGAATTCTCTGATTCTAGGAAGAGATTAAGGACCTTCTTGCATTTGCCTCAGCATAGACCTTTGGCTATTCCCCCTGTTTTGAATGTCATTGATGATGTGTACTCTGAATCTAGCACAACCCCTGACTCTCTCCCTCCGGCTCCTGTCAAACCTGATAGGTACTACAGGGTCCCGGAATCACATCTTTTCCTTTACAAGGCCCACTCTGCTGATCCAGAAACTATTTCCCAGGGCCCTAAAGGGGTTACAGCTGCCACTACAAAAAATCCACTCCCCTCTGAAAGGGAGTCCAGGGCTTTAGAGCGATGGGGTAAAAAAGTGTATACTTCTGCTACCCTTGCTACGAGGGCTTTAAACTGTCAATTTCATATGATACAGTACCAAGAATATTTGTTAGATGAATTGCATAAAAAACTGTCTTCACCTGAACCCCTAGATCGCAAATCACTTCAGGATCTGGTACATAACTCTCAACAGGTTAGCAACCATTTTTTGCAGTGTGGTTATGATGCATTGGAAGCTTCATGTAGGTCAGCTATGACAGGTGCAGTTATACGTAGGCATGCTTGGCTGAAGGAACAATCTCTGCCAGACCATGTTAAAGCAAAGCTTCTGGATGCTCCACTGGAAAAGCAAAAGTTATTTGGCTCCACTGCTCAGGAGGTCTTAAAGAAATTTGAAGAAAAGGCAAAATCTGTACAAACAGTCAAAGATTTTATGCAGGTCCAACCACCAAGATTCAGCAGAAATTGGCCTTCCAAGAACTGGTCCTTTCCAGACACAGACAGATTTCAGGGAGGCAAGAACAGGCGTGCCAGAGGTAGAGGGCAAGCTAGAGGCTCCTACAGAGGGCGTCAATGGCAGCATCCCAACCAGAGAGGTAGTGCAGGGCCTACAACTGCTGCACAAGGACAGACTCCATGACTTTACCTTGACACCGCCAACCAGGGCTCAATTGGAAGCATCTTTGGGCGGAAAGCTTTCCTTATTTTCAGAAAATTGGCACATTATTACAAGGGACAAATGGACACTACAAATAATAGACAAAGGATACAGGTTCCATTTCCACACATTACCGAAAAGAAAAGGCATGCCAGACCTGCCACCAAATCAAAGGGCAGAGGCTTTGAAACAAATCTCCAACTTAATGAAAATTAAAGCAATAGAAAAGGTTCCTCTCGCAGAACAAGGCCAAGGATTTTATTCCAGACTCTTCCTTGTTCCAAGAAAAGAAAAGCAATGGAGGCCTATTTTCGACTTGTCCGCACTAAATACTTATCTCATTGTGCCAAAATTCAAAATGCTGACTCTACAGCAACTCCTTCCCATGCTGGGCAAGGGGTCTTGGCTGGTAACTCTGGACCTCAAGGAGGCATACCTGCATGTCCCTGTCAGACAAAGCTGCAGAAGACACCTCAGATTTCTTGCAGGTTCAGAGCATTATCGATTCTCAGCATTGCCCTTTGGCTTATCTACTGCGCCCAGAGTATTCACAAAATGCCTGGCATCAGTAATTGCACACTGCAGACTTCAGGGGATGCAAATATACCCGTATCTGGACGACTGCCTTATACAAGCGGACAGCCAACAAATTTTGGTAAAACACTTGAATTATGCCATTTATCTTCTTCAGGCCTTGGGATATACAGTCAACATTCACAAGTCAAGACTTGTACCATCCCAAAGAATAACTTTTCTGGGTGCGGATCTAGACACAACCACCCAAATGGCTTTCCTCACAGAAGAAAAACAAAACCAACTACCGGATTACTTCAAAAACCTGTCAAGACAAACTCAGCTGACTGCAAGGAAAATCCTGCAAGCCCTGGGTTACATGGCTTCTTGCATTCTTCTGATTCCTCAAGCAAGGCTACATATGAGGAAACTCCAATGGTACCTAAGGAGTTTATGGACTCAGCACAGTCACAGCTTGGAAACTTTGATACCACTCATCCATGCCTTCAAAGGGAATTTCTGTGGTGGGCTCAAGCAAGCCAGTCAAACGGGTTTGCCCTTCAGCAAACCAATAGCCAGCCAAACCATTACAACGGACGCTTCAGACCACGGATGGGGAGCGCACATGGAAGGAAGATGCATTCAAGGACTATGGTCACAAAAAGAGCTACGCATGCACATAAACCAAAAGGAAATGCTGGCAGTGATGCATGCAATCGAGGCCTTCAAGTTATTTCTACATCAAGGCCACCTGCTAATAAGGGCAGACAACACTACGGATGTTCTTCATCTCACATTGCTGCAGTCCTTACATATGGGTAGTCCGCTGTCCTCGGTCGGCCCGAATACCAAAGTATTAGGCTGACGTCGGTCATGGGCGCTCAGATCTGACATCAGAGCGTCAGGGTATAAAAGCGCATGACCGACGTCATATCCTCAGTCTTTTTTGCCGCATGGTCCGATGCAGAAGCAGCGTTGCAAGTGCCGTTCGGCGTTCTGAAATTTTCGTATTCTGAGTTTCAGACCGAAACCAAGTTGGGCTAAGTACCCCGTTGGGGAATATTTTTGTTTTTTCTTGCCTCAGTTACTTCCGGATGTCAGAAAAAGTGAATAATTGTATTTCTTGTGGGAAACAGATACCGCATAGGGATTATCACTCTCTTTGTATTCCTTGTTTGGGACCTGAGCACGACGTAGTCGGGTGTCGGTTTTGTGCTAGGTTTAATAAGCGCACTATAAAACGAAGGTTAGACTGTGCTAGGTTAGTCTTTGGTAAGCGGTGTAATTATAATATGCCGTCGGATCCTCCGACGCCCGCTTCCACGAAGAAGCGCAAAGACAAATCTTTGAAACCTAGACAGGATGATTCGTCCGTTTCGGACGCCGGTCCTTTAGAAGCTACAGTGGAACAGGTGGATCCGGCTGAAGTTTCTGTTGAGTCTCAGGGGGAAACTATGATTTTGCAAGATGTGGCCTCGCAGGAATCAGGTCAGGCTGAAGGGGCCTCTCAAGTTACTGTTCTTTCTTCTATGCCTAAGGTGGTTAGGCCTCCTACTACTATTTCTAAGGCTCCTTCTAAGGGCAGGTCTGTTTTGCCTTCCTCTGGTGTCAGTCCTGGTGCTTCAGGGTCTGTGCCTAAAAAGCACATGCTTAAAATGGCAGAAGATTTGATTACCTTAATTAGAGGTTCTATGCCCCCTCCTGATAAGAGGCCCAGGGTGGAGCCAGAGTTGGAAAGTTTTGATCCGGCCTCAGATGATTCAGAGTCTTCTACTGAAGACATTCAAGATTTTCCTCCTTATTCTGATTCTGATGCAGAGGATTCCACTCCTTCTGCTTCTCCTCCAGAGGATTTTTCATTTTCAGAAACTCTACATTCCATGAGGGAGCATTTTAAGTGGGAAGGACAGGATTTCTCTGATTCACGGAAGAGGCTTAGGGAATTCTTGTTTTTACCACAGCATAGACCCTTGGCTATACCTCCGGTTTTGGATGTTGTTCAAGATGTTTTCTCAGAGGCTTCCCTTAATCCAGATTCTTTGCCCCCTGCGCCAGTTAAACCGGACAGGTATTACAGGGTGCCTGAGGCTCATAAATATCTGTCTAAGAGTCCTAGGGCAGACCCAGAAACTATTTGTCAGGGGCCTAAGGGTGTTAGAGCCTCTGTTGTAAAGAATCCGGTTCCTCTAGATAAGGAAGCTAGAGCTTTGGATAGATGGGGTAAGAAGGTGTATACCTCTTCTACTTTAGCAATGAGGGCTTTAAATTGCCAGTTTCATATGTTGAAGTATCAGAATTTCCTCCTTTCTCAGCTAAAATCTAAAGTGGATGCTTTGGCAGAGGGCATAGAGTGTAAAGAATTGCAGGATCTAGTACATGTCTCTGAACAGGTGGGTAAACATTCTTTGCAGTGTGGTTTTGATGCTTTACAGGCTTCTTCTAGGGTGGCTGCCACTGGTTCAGTTCTTCGTAGGCACGCCTGGCTTAAGGATCAGAATTTGTCCGAGCATGTTAAAACTAGAATTCTGGATGCTCCTTTACAGTCTGAAGTTTTGTTTGGTCCCCCTGTGGAGTCGGTTTTAAAGAAAATGGAAGACAAGGCTAAGTCTATGCAGACTGTTAAAGATTTTTTGCAGGTGCAACCTCCAAAGTTTAGTAGAAATTGGCCTACTAAGGGGTGGACGTACCCTTCTTCTGATTCTCAGTCTAGGGGTAGATCTAGACGTGGTAGGGGCAGAGCTCAGAGTACCTTCAGGCCTAGAACATGGAGTTCGCCTGCACAATCTGCAGGTGAGGGCAGGGGCCAGTCCTTTCGTAAACAGGCCCAATGGCTTTCAAGGATTTACTTCACCCAGGGCAGGTGTTGATTCAAACAGACAACACTACTGTCATGTGGTACATCAACAAGCAAGGGGGAACCCATTCGTACCCTCTTTGCAGACAAGCGATGATTTTGTGGGAGACTGCTCTCAGTTTACACCTCAATCTTCAGGCAAATCTATCCTCAACACTTATCTGGACATTCCAAAGTTCAAAATGCTGACGTTACAACAGCTTCTACCTCTGTTGGGAAAAGATCACTGGATGGTAACTCTGGATCTCAAAGAGGCTTATCTTCATGTTCCTATCAGGCCCAGTTGCAGGAGGTACCTGCGTTTTCGGGCTGGAAATTTACATTATCAGTTCTCTGCATTGCCCTTTGGCTTATCTACTGCGCCCAGAGTGTTCACAAAGGTTCTGGCTCCAGTGATAGCCTTTTTCAGGTTAAGAGGAATACAGATTTATCCTTATTTGGACGATTGCCTGATTATTGCACAAGACAAGGACGAACTTCTTCATCATCTACAGTATGTGATGGTAGTGTTAAGATGCCTAGGGTATTCTGTGAACGAAACAAAGTCCAGTCTAGTACCCTCTCAGGACATGTGCTTTCTGGGTGTGAGACTGAATACAGCTTCCCAGATGGTTTTCTTGACCCCGGACAAACAAAGAAGCCTTTCTCTTTATTTCCATCAAATGTCTCTACAGTCCAGGCTGACTGCAAGGACAGTCCTTCAAGCCTTGGGGTTCATGGCATCTTGTATTCTGGTGCTTCCCAATGCCAAACTGCATATGAGGAAGCTTCAATGGTATCTCAAAAATATATGGACACAACACTGCCAAGATCTAGACACTGTCATTCAGATAATACCTTGCATTCAGAAGGAATTTCTGTGGTGGGCTCAGGAATGTCACCTAAACAAGGGACTCTCTGTGACCCGACCAGAGGCGAGTCAGATTCTAACAACAGATGCCTCGGACAAGGCTTGGGGAGCACACCTCAATGGAAAATGGGTGCAAGACACGTGGCCTGTCAGACTTCAACATTTGCATATCAACTTGAAGGAGATGTTAGCAGTCCAATTTGCACTGATGGCTTTCAGGGATTTACTTCACCCAGGGCAGGTGTTGATTCAAACAGACAACACTACTGTCATGTGGTACATCAACAAGCAAGGGGGAACCCATTCGTACCCTCTTTGCAGACAAGCGATGATTTTGTGGGAGACTGCTCTCAGTTTACACCTCAATCTTCAGGCAAGGTTTCTACCAGGAGCACAGAACTCCTTAGCAGATGTGTTGAGCAGACAAATAGTGGATCCTCACGAGTGGAAATTGGATCCTCATGTATTTCAAAAGTTGACAGTGTTATGGGGGACTCCAGACATAGATCTGTTCACTTCTCCACTAAATTACCAGTTGCCAAGGTTTTGCACAAAAATGTTTCATCACACAGCTTGGAAGGTGGATGCTCTATCATTCAGTTGGAGCAATCTTCATGTCTACGCCTTTCCACCTCTGCCTCTCCTCCCCAAGGTACTCTTGAAGGCCAGACAAGATAAGCCATCCATGATTCTGATAGCGCCGGATTGGCCTCGACAGCACTGGTACCCACTACTGAGGAGTTTAGTACGGGAGCCTCCATGGCCTCTGCCTTTGATTCCGCACCTTTTGTCTCAGGAGGGCAATCACTTCCTCAATGTCAGGATTCAGTCTCTGCATCTAACAGCCTGGCATATTCTGTTTTAGACCCTGGAGGGTCTCAGCTTCCACAACAAGTTTTGAATGTTATTTTGGAGGCCAGAAGGCCTAGTACAAGGAAAGTTTATGCTGATAAATGGAGGAGATTTTTTATTTGGAGCAAAGCAAAGGACTTTGATGTTTCCAAGCCTGATTTAAGTGCTTCTCTTCAATATCTTACTGAGTTATTGGACAAAGGTTTGTGTCTCTCCTCTATAAAGGTTCATGCTGCAGCTATTTCTGCTCACTATGACTGTGACCCTCCTTTATTCTCTCATCCTTTGTTTAAGCAATTTCTTAGAGGGGCAAAGAACATAAGACCCCCACGTAGAGCTCCTACTCCTGCTTGGGATCTCAATTTTGTGTTGGAAAAACTTACTCTACAACCTTTTGAGCCTGCAGCTACTGCCGAATTAAAGTATTTGTCATGGAAGACTGCTTTTTTGTTGGCCATTACCTCTGCAAGAAGGGTTTCTGAATTACAGGCCCTTATGGCAGTGGAACCTTTCCTGATTTTTCATAAGGATAGGGTATCTTTGCGTACTAATCCTTCCTTTATGCCTAAAGTGGTTTCTAGTGTGGCCTTGAACCAAACTATTCATTTGCCTACTTTTTATACAAACCCCCAAAATAAAGGGGAGAAGATTTTGCATACTTTGGATATTCACAGGCAGTTGCGTTATTATGTGAGCAGAACCAAGGGGTTCAGGCAGTCTCAGCAGCTGTTTGTTTCTTTTGCTTTAGGTTCTCAGGGAAAACCTGTTTCAAAACAAACTATTTCTAAATGGATTGGTTTTTGTATTTCTTTCTGTTTATTCCCATCATGGTAAGGAGATTCCGGCTGGAATCAGACCTCATTCTACTAGAGCTACTGCCACTTCTACTGCCTTTCTCAGGGGGGTAGCTACAAAAGATATTCTGGAAGCAGCTACTTGGAGTTCAGTACATACTTTCTCTAAACATTACCACCTTCCTCTTTATTCTAAGTCTAGGGCTGGATTTGCCACTGCAATATTACAGGGCATTTTAGCAGCCCCTAATGCTTTATGATTTTGCCATCCTCCCTTTACCTCTGCTTTGGGATTCTACCCATATGTAAGGACTGCAGCAATGTGAGATGAAGAACATAGTACAGTTTTGTACCTACCATAAATGTAGATGTTCGAAGATCCACATTGCTGCAGTCCAATTTACCCTCCCTCCTTCCCCACTGTAGTTTGGCATGGTTATATGGTTTGGGTGGTGGTTGTTGTTGGGCATGCTTTTGGGAGGTATTCTATTTTTGGCTGTGGCCTTTCTTTTTAGGGCCTTCTGACATCTGAGGCAAGAAAAGACTGAGGATATGACGTCGGTCATGCGCTTTTATACCCTGACGCTCTGATGTCAGATCTGAGCGCCCATGACCGACGTCAGCCTAATACTTTGGTATTCGGGCTGACCGAGGACAGCGGACTACCCATATGTAAGGACTGCAGCAATGTGGATCTTCGAACATCTACATTTATGGTAGGTACAAAACTGTACTTTATGTGGTACATAAACAAGCAAGGAGGCACCCATTCCTACCCTCTTTGTAGACTGGCAATGAATCTATGGGAACTTTCCCTGACTCTCAATATACAGCTGCAATCCCAGTTTGTACCAGGAAAGGACAATATACTGGCGGACAGCTTAAGCAGGAACATCATGGATGCACACGAGTGGATGCTGCACCCAGACATCTTCCATCAGATAACACAATCATGGGGGAGACCGGACATAGACCTCTTTGCCTCCCCACACAATCATCAGCTGGACAAATTCTGCACCAGGACATACCACCCACAAGCATGGAAAGTGGACGCCCTCTCTTTCAGCTGGAGAGATCTAACAGTGTATGCATTCCCACCTCTTTCATTAATGACCAAGGTCTTACTGAAGATCAGGGCAGAGCAGCCAAGAGTGATTCTGATAGCTCCGGACTGGCCAAGACAGCACTGGTACCCATTGCTAAAGAGCATGTCACGGAAAAAAAACATGGCTTCTGCCACAATGGCCGCTTCTCCTGACACAGCACAATTACAAAATTCTGCATTCCAACCTGAAAACATTACAGCTAGCTGCCTGGAAAATACCTTGACTCATCACCAGGATAAGCTATCCAAGAGAGTGAAGGATATCATCATGGAAGCTCGCAGGCCTTCCACACGAAAGGCATACTCAGCAAAATGGAAAAGATTTCACACCTGGAGCACCTCAAAGGGCCTAGATGCAACAGTTATGAACATGGCGCATATCCTGGAATATTTAGCAGAAATGCTCCACAATGGCCTGTCTTACTCTTCCATTAAAATTCATGCTTCAGCAATTTCAGCAGAGTACAACACTGATCCTCCTGTCTTCTCTCATCCTCTGCTAAGACAGTTTCTAAGAGGAATTAAAAACATCAATCCTCCAAGGAAACCACCACTGCCTACTTGGGACCTTAACTTTGTGTTGGAAAAACTAACACTGCCTCCCTTTGAACCAGCAGCATCTGCAGAACTACAGTTCCTCTCGTGGAAGACTGCCTTCCTTCTGGCCATAACCTCAGCAAGAAGAGTATCTGAGTTACAGGCCCTCATGGCAGTACAGCCATTTCTTATTTTCCATCAAGACAGAGTCTCATTGAGAACCAATCCTTCATTTATGCCAAAGGTGGTATCTAGAGTCTCACTAAACCAAGCTGTTCACCTGCCTACCTTCTTTCCAAATCCACAAAACAAAGGGGAAAAGCTTCTGCACACCCTGGACATACACAGACAGTTGCGCTACTACTTGGACAGAACTAAAAATTACAGAAAAACTGACCAGTTGCTTGTAGCATATGCTGCTGGTGCACAAGGAAAAGCAATTTCAAAACAGACAATTTCAAAATGGATAGGGAATTGCATTAATTTCTGTTACTCCTTTCATGGAAAAATTGTGCCAGCTAACATTAGACCTCATTCGACCAGAGCCACAGCCACCTCCACAGCCTTCTTAAGAGGGGTGGCTACCAAGGACATTTTAGAAGCTGCTGCATGGAGCTCCGTGCATACATTTTCCAAGCATTACAATTTACCTTTATATTCCAGATCCAGAGCAAGCTTTGCTTCGGCAGTCCTGCAGGGCATTTTAGCTACACCATCTCTTTCTTAGTTCCATCCACCCCCAGCTTGGCTATGGTATTCAACACATATGTTATGACTGCAGTTGCATTCTTGAAGGACATAGTACAGTTTTGTACCTACCATAAATGTAGATGTCCGATAGATATGCAACTGCAGTCGGATTTTCCCACCCTCCTACCCCTCTGCAACTTTCTTTATGGGTCCACTACCCCTATTCCTATTAGCTGGGGGTATCTCCTATGGTGTATCTGTTTATTACTGTTGTGCATGTTTGGAATTGTTTATCCATTCACCAAATTTAGCCTTCCTAGGAGGGCACCTGGCATCTGGGGCAAGAAACACTGAAGAAGATGGCGTCGGCCGATGCCTTTATACTCCAGCCATTCTGACGTCAGAGAGGAGGCGACACCAGCCGACGCCGGACCCAGACTTTGGAATCCGGCCGACCGAGGGCTGCCTGAGGCAGGACAACCCATATGTTATGACTGCAGTTGCATATCTATCGGACATCTACATTTATGGTAGGTACAAAACTGTACTTTATGGTTCTTGGTAATTTCTTGTGTAATGTTAGTAAAGAAGTTAAATTGTGTGGCTCTGTTGTCCTTGTTATTAGCAGTTCATGGGTTAGGGGTGGAGGAGAATTGACATAGGTGAAGTCTCTTGTTTATGGCAAACCAGAATTAAGTGGGGTTGTGTAGGTGTTTTTGTTGTGTATTGATATAATATTTTTTTTTGGTTATTTTGACTTGGGTCTTAGCTTTATTTCGCAGCTGTTGGTAATGTTCTAGGTTGGACTGAGTTTTTATTGGTGTGGTAGGTTGTCCAGGCTTTGTCTGTTTGAGTAAGGATTTGGTTTCTTTTGTTAGCCAAAGGGTAAAATTAAATTACACTCTACCAGATGTCCTTCAAGAATGCAACTGCAGTCCTGACATATGGGTTGTCCTGCCTCAGGCAGCCCTTCGGACGGCCAGATTCCAAAGTCTGGGTCCGGCGTCGGCCGATGTCGCCTCCTCCCCGACGTCAGAGCGGCTGGAGTATAAAGGCATCAGCCGACACCAACTTCTTCAGTCTTTCTTGCCGCGCGGTGCCCGAAGCAGAAGCAGTTCGCAAGTGCCAGTCAGTCAGCTCCTGTGTTTTCAGTTACCGAAGTCATCTAAAATCTAAGTACCCCGTTGGGGAACATTTTTTCTTGCCTCAGCCGATGTCAGAACAAATTGAGAAAGTTAATAATTGTTTGTCTTGTGGTAAACAAATACCTCATAAGGACTTCCATTCTTACTGCCTCCCTTGCCTGGGCCCAGACCACGACGTCTCGGCCTGTGCTTGCTTTAATAAGCGCACTCTCAGGCGCCGGGCAGAGTTTGCCAAAGACTTTTTTGGCGAATCCTACGCTTACAACATGCCGTCGGAACAACCGACAGCACAAACTACCAAAAAACAAAAGGACCGGGACCAACATCCTCGGCCCGCGTCTTCCACCGATATAACGCCTAAGCCCTCCGCGAGTGCTTCGGTCCCTTCGGAAGCGGTAATTCAACTGCTCCAGGCCGACGACACCGCGTTAACTCATCCCTCTGTCTCGGAGTCTACACCGGTGACGGTTGTTGATTTTCCTCCGGAAACTGAAGTTCTGGATCTACCCGACACCATTCCCGTGGACAAAGTTACCCCTGCACGTGGGGCAGCTAGGCCTCCTGTATCCATGTCAATCAAGGCCTTTGCACGTGCTAAGTCCGCCAGCCAGGCCAAGGCTCATCCTAAACCTACTTCTCAGGCCCCTTCTTCTGGCAGACAAATCATGTCTCTGGCTGCAGATCTAATCGCTCTTATCAGGGGGTCTCAGCCTCACCCAGACAGAGGTGCTCAGCCGCCTGCAGAAAAAAGGCCTAGAACTGAGCAGGCAGACAACCTCTCTTCAGATGAAGCCTCTGGGGATTCAGAGCATTCAGATACCCAAGAAGAATCCTTCCAGGCCTATGAGGACTCTGATGCTGAGGAATCTATTCCCTCTGCCTCTCCTCCAGAGGATTTTTCTTTCGGTGAAGTCCTCCACTCCATGAGGGAACATTTTAAGTGGCAGGGTCAGGAATTTTCTGATTCTAGGAAAAGGCTACGTACCTTCCTTAAGTTACCCCAGCACAGACCTTTAGCTATCCCTCCAGTTTTGGATGTCCTGGATGATGTTTTCTCCGACTCCAGTGCTTCTCCTGATTCTCTCCCTCCGGCTCCTGTCAAGCCAGACAGATATTACAGGGTCCCTGACACTCACAAGCATCTCTTTAAGGCCCACTCTGTGGCTCTAGAAACTATTTCACAGGGCCCCAAAGGAGTGGCTACCTCCTCAGCCAAGGATCCACTGCCAGCTGACAGGGAAGCAAGGTCCCTGGAGAGATGGGGTAAAAAAGTTTATACCTCTTCCTCCCTTGCCACGAGGTCACTTAACTGCCTTTTCCATATGTTTCAGTACCAGGATTATTTACTGGATGATTTGCAGAAAAAGATAGCCTCTCCTGAGCCTATAGCTAGAAAGGCATTGCAGGATTTGGTTCATAATACCCAGCAGGTTAGTAATAATTTTCTACAGTGTGGTTATGATGCATTGGAGGCTTCATGTAGGGCAGCTATGACAGGGGCTGTTATCCGTAGACATGCTTGGTTGAAAGAACAGCCACTGCCAGATCATGTTAAAGTAAAGCTCCTGGACGCACCTCTGGATAAACAGAAGCTTTTTGGTACTAATGCTCAGGATGTGTTGAAATCTATTGAGGAGAAGGCAAAATCAGTACAGACAGTGAAGGATTTCCTCCAGGTTCAGCCACCAAGGTTCAGCAGGAATTGGCCTTCAAAGAATTGGTCCTTTCCAGACTCTGACAAGTTTCAAAGGGGAAAGAACAGGCGTGCACGAGGTAGAGGGCAATACCGAGGCTCCTACAGGGGACGCCAATGGCAACCACAAAATCAGAGAAGTGGCACAGGTAGTTCACCTGCACCACAGGGACAATCACAATGACTTACCTTTCACTCCGCCTACCAAGGCTCAAAGAGAAGCACCTCTAGGTGGAAAATTATCTCTATTCTCAAAAAACTGGCACATTATAACAAAGGACAATTGGATTCTGGACATAGTAGACAGAGGTTACAGGTTCCACTTCCATACCTTACCAACAGGACAAGGCATGCCAAACCTGGCACAAAATCAAAGGGCAGAGGCACTCATGGAAGTCTCAAAGCTGTTACAAATAAAAGCAATAGAGAAGGTTCCTCCTCAGGAACAAGGCCAGGGATTTTATTCAAGACTGTTCCTTGTTCCAAGAAAAGAAAAACAATGGAGGCCTATATTGGACTTGTCCGTTCTAAATACTTTTCTCATGGTGCCAAAATTCAAGATGCTGATGTTACAGCAACTTCTTCCCATGCTGGGCAAGGGGTCTTGGCTGGTTACTCTTGACCTCAAGGAGGCATACCTGCATGTCCCCATCAGACACAGTTGCAGAAGATACCTCAGATTTCTTGCAGGAACAGAGCACTATCAATTGTCAGCATTGCCGTTTGGCTTATCTACTGCTCCCAGAGTATTCACGAAATGCCTGGCATCAGTAGTGGCACATTGCAGACTCCAGGGGATTCAAATATACCCTTACCTGGACGACTGCCTAATACAAGCAGCCAGCAAACAGACCTTGATAAAACACTTGGATTACGTCATTCAATTGCTGCAGGCTTTGGGATACACAGTCAACATTCAAAAATCAAGATTACTGCCATCCCAAGAGATTATTTTTCTAGGAGCAAAACTGGACACACAGCTACAAATGGCTTTCCTCACAGAGGAGAAACAAGAGCATTTAACAGTTTACTTCAAAGGCCTAGCAAAATTAACCCACCTGACCGCAAGGAAGACCCTGCAGGCCCTGGGGTTCATGGTATCTTGCATTCTTCTAATCCCTCTGGCAAGACTACACATGAGAAAGCTGCAATGGTACCTAAAAAGCTTGAGGTCTCAACACAGCCACAACCTAGAAGACATAATACCACTCATACCATGCCTGCAAAGGGAATTTTTCTGGTGGGCTCAAGCAAGTCACTTAAACGAAGGCATGCTTTTCAACAAACCTCCAACAAGTTAAACTATTACAACAGACACCTCAGACCATGGATGGGGGGCACACATGGACGGCAGATGCATTCAAGGGCAATGGACTCCCATGGAGATGCATCAGCACATAAATCAAAAAGAGATGTTGGCAGTGATACATGCAATAGAAGCCTTTGGAAAATTTCTTCAGCAAGGTCATCTGCTAATAAGGACAGACAACACCACTGTCATGTGGTACATAAACAAGGGGGCACTCATTCCTACCCCCTCTGCAGACTAACAATGATTCTTTGGGAAAAGTCCCTGAAACTGAACATCTACTTGCAATCACAGTTTGTTCCGGGCAAGGACAATGTTCTGGCAGACAGGTTGAGCAGAAATTTCTTGGATCCACACGAATGGATGCTACACCCACGCATTTTCTCACAAATAGCATCTGCATGGGGAAGACCAGACATAGACCTCTTTGCATCTCATCTCAGTCATCACCTGGAAAGGTTCTGCACAAGGATACACCATCCTCTAGCTTGGAGAACGGATGCTCTTTCCTTCAGCTGGAATGCTCTAATAATTTATGCATTCCCTCCTCTACCTTTGCTCACCAAGGTGTTACTGACGATCAAGGCAGAACAACCAAGAGGAATCTTGATAGCCCCAGACTGGCCAAGGCAACACTGGTATCCACTACTACTGAGCATAACTCACACCAAACCGTGGCCCTTGCCTCAATGGCCTCTGCTCCTGACTCAACACAGTTACAAGACTGTTCATCAGAACCTGCAAACCTTAAAGCTGACAGCTTGGAGAGTTCCATGACTCAGACCAATGACTCCCTCTCCGAAAAAGTTCAGGAAATTCTGCTGGAGGCACGCAGACCTTCCACCAGAAAAACCTATTCGGCCAAATGGAAGAGATTCACCATCTGGAATGTCAACAAGGGCCAGGGTGCATCACTGATGAACATACCTCAGATATTAGAATACTTGGCAGAAATGTTTCACAGTGGCCTCTCATACTCTTCCATCAAAGTCCACGCTTCAGCTATCTCAGCACATTACAACTGTGATCCACCTGTGTTTTCGCATCCCTTGCTAAGACAGCTTCTAAGAGGCATAAAGAATATCAAACCTCCAAGGAAGCTACCAATTCCTGCATGGGACCTCAATTACGTCTTGGAAAAATTAACTCTTCCTCCTTTTGAACCAGCAGCATCTTCAGAAATGCAATTTCTCTCTTGGAAAACGGTTTTCCTGTTGGCAGTCACCTCAGCAAGAAGAGTCTCGGGGATACAGGCCCTCATGGCAGTTCCTCCTTTTCTCATCTTTCATCAGGACAGTTTCCCTTAGGACCAATCCTTCATTCATGCCTAAGGTGATATCCAGAGTGTCTCTAAACCAAGAAATTCACCTGCCTACTTTCTTTTCTAACCCTCAAAATAAAGGGGAAAAGGTGCTGCATACTTTAGACATTCACAGACAACTACGCTACTACTTGGACAGAACAAAGTCCACCAGGAAGTCTGACCAACTGTTTGTAGCCTATGCTGCTGGAGTGCAAGGAAAAGCATTCACCAAACAAACTATCTCAAAATGGATTGGACACTGCATCAGATTCTGTTATTCTTTTCATGGAAAAAGTGTGCCAGTCAATATTAGACCACACTCCACCAGAGCTATGGCCACATCCACAGCTTTTCTAAGAGGAGTGGCTACAAAAGATGTTCTAGAGGCTGCTACATGGAGCTCCGTACATACATTTACCAAACACTGCAACCTGCCATTATACTCCAGATCCCGAGCAGGCTTTGCTTCGGCAGTCCTGCAGGGCCTTCTAGCTACACCATCTCTTGCTTAGTCCTACCACCCCCAGCTTGGCTATGGTATTCAACCCATATGTCAGGACTGCAGTTGCATTCTTGAAGGACATAGTACAGTTTTGTACCTACCATAAATGTAGATGTCCGATAGATATGCAACTGCAGTCAGGTTTTCCCTCCCTCCTACCCCTCTGTTTTTCCCCTTTTGGGTCCTTTCTCCCCTTGCCTATCAGCTGGGGATATATATTATGGTGTATCTGTTTATTACTGTTGTGCATGTCTGGTTTTATCTGTTTATCCATTCACAAAATTTAGCCTTCCTTGGAGGGCACCTGGCATCTGGGGCAAGAAAGACTGAAGAAGATGGCGTCGGCTGATGCCTTTACACTCCAGCCGCTCTGACGTCGGGGAGGAGGCGACATCGGCCGACGCCGGACCCAGACTTTGGAATCTGGCCGACCGAAGGGCTGCCTGAGGCAGGACAACCCATATGTCAGGACTGCAGTTGCATGTCTATCGGACATCTACATTTATGGTAGGTACAAAACTGTACTTTCTATGTGGTGCAAGGTCCTTTAATATATTAAGGAAAGTGGTGTTGAAATCCACGGCTGTGTCAAGGAGAGAGGTTTAGAGAGGGGACCAGTCACAGTTCTGTAAGATTATGTTGAAGTTTTGGGCACTGAAGATTTTTTTTTGTTTGTTTGCTGCTAATGTTGTGATAGTATAATATAGAAGTGTTGAACTAATTTCAACCATACTGTTTCCTTGTGGGTGATGTTATCTCTGTCTGTATGTGTATTCACTCTTCTAATGACTGCTTCTCCTCTCATTCCCAAGGTTCATTGTTTCATACTAACTTTGTATTTTATGTCTAATGATTAAGATCCCAGGCTGATCCTGTTAGATTTCTGAAGAAACCCATATTCTTCTCCAGTTAACATAATTAAATAACCGAGTAAATAAACTGCTAGTTAACTAAAACATGGACCATTGTCGTTTCAGACATAACTGAATTTCATCTGTGCTAAAAGGAATGCTGTTGAACTTGCATAAGTTTGCCCTCAATATTCAGTACAAGCCTAGAAAGCAAATTCATATAGCCAACCCACACATCAGAAAGCATACCTCAAGCAGTAGAAGGCTGCTTTACTAGAAAAAAAGACCTTTTGTGGATAATTTTGCAACTTCTGTTGTCTTCTAGTAAGCTGAATAAGATTTGTAAGAATACCCAAAAAGACAATGTAGTCATTGAAATGGGCCTTCTGCTCTTGGGCTGGTGGTAAGGAGAGGTTTTTAAATGTTCAGAGTATTTAAAGAAATTGTGTAACACAATGTGGTCACATAAGGCATCCCCAGTCATATAAGGTATCCCTGTATGTAAAGATGTTGAGGAATCATGTGTATTACAGTCAACCTGTGAAAAATGTTGTGCGAATGACCTTTACATTCAGAATTGTTTATTGAAGCAAAACAACGTCTGTACTAATTTTGATTTTGTACAGCTCTTAATTTTGATGTTTTCATGGGATTCTTATTGAAAATTCATAATTGACATTGTTTCCTGTAACATAGATCACAGTCCATTGAATCATATGACTGCACTCCACAGTCTATTAAAACACATCTTTTGCAGGAGGCAGTTCCCATTGCAGCCACAAATGTGAAGGATGACCCAGTGACTCCCCAAACTCCGGAATAGATTGCCCATACATGTCAAGCAGAGTGCCTCTTTGGCCCTCTTCAAAAGGAAACTTGACAATTGGATGGGAAAAAGGAAATTCACCCCCGGGGATCACGTCAGTCACCTTGCTAGACAGGGGTCCAGGGAAGTAAATAGTGTGGGAAGAAATAGCCAGGGAATTGTTATGACTAGGCTTGTATAGGCCCTAGGGCTGATAGCCTAGTACCAGCCTATGAACATATTCCAACTGTTGCTTATGTTTACCAGTGCTGAGACTGCAATATCTTTGGGGGGGGGGATTAATCCCCAAAAAGCACAACTTGGAGTTTTCTTGCATAAACCCAGAATCACTCTGTAACAATTAACATTTTGTGAGTCACTCATTTGTAGTGATAGCCTTAGATACAACATGGGTCCAGGCTTAAGGCTGGAATAGGTCTGGCTTTCTACCAGTAAACACATTAAAATAAAAAAAGTTTACAAGTTCTGAATAGGTGACAAGTCTAAATGCTTGCATACCTAGATAAATACAGTTGCATTAACTATGTGGAGATGAGCCTTCATGTGTTAAAGCAGTGCCGTTTAAGGCAAGTAAAGTTCTTATTCCAAGTCTTATCAGAAAGAGTCACAAGTCACTAAAAACATAATTGAATCTATTGGGGTGTTCTTTAATGGGAGGAAGGAGCAATACGTATATAATGGCTTGTAATGTTAGCACAAACCAAGAATATCTTACATTTTCCATGACCAAGATGCAAGGGAAGAGGTGTTTTCATGTACTATGACAGGTCTCGCGTTGAACAAGGCAGACTTTGTCCAGTACAAAGACTATCTTTACCAGTTGTAGATGATTCTAGATTCCTAGGTATAGTTGTAAAGCTCTCCACCTACTGGCCTTCTAGGAGCTTGGTTACTGTGATCCCATGTTGGTATCTTGTACTTTCCTTGTATTTGTCACGCGTGTGTGAGAGCAGTTGTGGGCGTCAGGACAAGGTTTGAAGAAATGAAATGTCCAATCACTTTTGAATTGTAGCAGGAAGCTTATTCTGTAGTCTTGGAAGTGTTTTGCCACCACCTCCCACACAGCAGAGCAACATCTGCTACTAGTGTCCCTCCTAGATCCCTTCATTCCCCCGGACTTGATCCGTTATTCAGAACCAGAGAGGAGATCAAGGGATCCATTTCACTGCATTAGCATACTACTGAAGAGAACTTCTTTTTGGTTGAGGCACTACACCTAAACCTACTGTCTTGCATGGACCATGCAGTGGTTCAACTAAAGAATCCCTTGGAAGTCTGCTTGTGTTCCCCCACCTCCTGGTTTTTTTTGTGTGAATAATTACTCATCAACCAAGAACGTGTCAGGATCAAACAGAGCCCACTGCACCCCCACCCCAGGAAAGCTAAGCTAGCAAAATGCCACTGTTTTCCTGTTGCCCTAGCCGTCTCCTCAAGATTAGGTCACCAATTAAACATGCATCTCTTGTAATGAAGACAAGGCTTGCGTCCCTCTCCACCGTGGAGCAGACCATGTTTTTGCATTATTGATTTTTATTAATATTACTTTGCAGATTTGGTGTTGGACCTAACCAGTGGTATATTTTAGTCATTATGGCTGAAATAGTAACTCATTGTCTTATAGACTGACTAGCGGTCACAGAAATCTGTAAGCCGCAGTTGCAGAAACCTTTCTGAGTAGTTCATAATTTGTAATCTGTGATTTTTAATTTTGTTTAACAATGATTTTTTTTTCTTCATTTTCCTGCAGGTGGCTTATTTGACAGCTACAAAATGCTCCCTCATGCTAAGTAGAAGATCTGTCCCATGAGTACAAAATGGTCCATTGATCTTCCTGTAGTGTCCAGACATGTGCTTTAGACTTAGAAGGGGGTCTAACACTGTTCACCCACTGCAGGTGTGTGTGCTATCGTCCCTAGGATTAAAATGATGGTGCTATATTTTTAAGATTTAACCATTTAGTCTGTAATCGTAAGATGTTATGTAGTCCTATCTCGCCTACATTCTTACCCGTGGGTTCAGAGCTGAATATCAGCTCAGACTCTGCCAATTTTACTGGCTCGAATTCTTTCATTGGCTGGGTTAAGCAGGTATCCCATGGTGCACTGCTCCATATCCCCAGATCTCGTTTGCCGCTCGTGTAGCTCGGACGTGGTCTAGCTTGGCTGTGGCTAAGTACCCTCTTTTTTTCTTGTCTTGAGAAAAGTTTTGATTCCTATCAAAAGCTATTTTCATAGCTATTTGTCTAAGTTGTCTAAGTTTGTCTAAATTTGTTGAGTTTGGTGATTGTGTGATTGTTGTGTGGTGTCCCACTGACTGTTCCCTCGGGCTAGACCCGTTTCAGTTAGAGGGCCTAGTTCTCCTCTGTTTGCCTTTTGTGTCAGAACGGTCCAGACCATTTAAGTTAGAGGTTTGGGCTTTCCTTTCCTTGTGGTTTTTCAAGCCCTTGTTCAGAGTTTGTACTTGATCTTTGGTGTGTGTTTGATCACTGTTTTAGTGTTGGTTACTGTTAGCCGTTCCCACTTTTTGGTAGTGAAAACCTGTGTGTTGTTTTCAGACTTGGTTTTGCGTTGTGGGCATAGTAGTTAAGATGTCTAAGGATCCCAAGGAGCACAAACCTTCAGGTTTTAAAAAGTGCTCAAAATGTGGGTACAAAATGTCCATTACCGATGGGCATTCCATTTGTGTCTATTGCTTGGGAGCAATCCATCTGCAGGAATCCTGCAGTTTTTGTCATGCGTTCAGTCCTAGAGTTCTCCAAGAGAGAAAGAATAAGCTAATTTTAAAGGGACTATTGAAACTCTCTTTTGAAGAGGGTATGGACTCGTCTTCCAGTGGAAAGTCAAAGTCTGGTAAGTCAAAAAAGAGATCTCTGACTCGGTCAGCTTCATCGGAGCCTCCGGAGAAAATCTCAAAAATTGCATCGACGACCTCGGCTCCACTGTCCTCGGGGCCGCAGGAAGGGTCGGTATTGAGGGAACCGGCGTCGGCTCCAGTTGTATTGGAACCTCCTAGGAGCCGATCGCCCAGTCTCAGACCAGCTTCTCCAGAGGAGATCTCATTCTCCATCCCTGTCCTCCAAATCCTCCAGGACACTTTCGGATGTGGATGTTGATAGGGGTGGTTCAGAGGCTCCTCCAGTCACCAATTTTGGCAAAATTGTTTTTGGCTCCGACCCTGTCTTCAATCATTCCTCCTCAGAGTGCATCTCTGTCTTCTGAGCCGGAGTGTTCCGCACCGTGTGATGTTTCTAGGCCTGCTCCGATGCCCCATTTGGCTCCATCAGTACCCGCATCTGCTCTGACCCCATCAGCTCCGTCTTCGGTACTCTGGATTCTTCGGTCGGGCCCAAGGGGGACATCTCAGGGCTTATTTCGGTCCTGAGCCTCCCTCTCGGTGCATCGGCTCGAGGAACTCTGACCCCCGTCATGGCCTCAGAGACTGGTCGCTCCTCTGATTCGGGGGGGGGGGGCGGTGGCCGGCCTTTGAGGCTATGCGGACTGCGCTGGCCAGATCATCATCTACATCAGGCGGGTCGATCACTCTGTCCCCCACCAATCCGGTGAGAGCTTCTGATCACCACCCATCCATGGACAGCAGAGCACCGGGGCCTAGGGATACCCCCATGAGTGATCCCCAAATTTCTTAGGGCTCCTCAGAGTGTGTGCCTGAGGAGCCCCCCAGAAAGAAAACGTACAAGAGGAAGCACATACTCTCGAGATGAGTCCCTCGCCTCTGATACTGACCTCGAGGAATCGGAGGGGTCCCCCAAGTCATCCTCTGATGATGTTTCCTTCTCCGATATCCTGGAGATACTGAAGTAAAGAGGTGACTGGCCGTCCAAAGCCCCTTCCAAGGAGGAGTCCGTATTCCTTAAGGCTTTTGGTGCTCAGCCCTCCACCTCCTGGGTGTCTCCACCCTTCGAACTCCTTGACCTGATTTGTCAGAGTATGGGAAAATCCTGATTCTGTAGAGCCCATGCCCAGGCATCCCAACAAGTTTTTCCGCCCCCCCCAGGGCAAAGAGTTTCTGTCTAAAGGAGTCCCTGTGGATGCCATGGTGGTGGCGGCAGCCACTCAGAAGGAAGTAGCAGAGTCTTCTTCATCCGTCCATCCTCCTAACAAAGAGTCTAGGACCATGGATCAGTACGGGAAGCGTACCCTCTCATCAGTAACCTTTACCTTACGGTCACTGAATTACCTATCTCACTTCACTCTGCTCCAGAGAGATCTCCTCCGAGTTAGGAGACACTCCTGTGGGTAACGTTCCTGAGGCAGTGGCTCAGACGGTTAACGCCCAGGTCTCTACCCGCAACTCCATCGTTAACTCATCCATGCGGCTCATTTCGTATGCAGCCGAGGGAGCAAGTAGAGCAGCAAGCTCAGGGGTCGCCCTTAGAAGGCAAGCCTGGCTGCGCCTGTCACTTTGCGGAGGCCTTCAAGTCTCCCTTCACTGACGCCTCCTTTGATGGTTCCTCTTTGTTTGGGACCACAATGAAAGACACCCTCACCAGGTGCGAGCAAGAGGGAAAGACTCTGTCTGCCGTAGGGGTCTGTTTTTCCCTCCCTTCTAGGCCTTATCCCAAGGCCCAGCGGGGGGGGGGGGTTGTGGTTCAAGAAATCACAGAAGTTTTTTTCCTGCCGCACAAGGTGAACCCCCCCTCCAGAGGCAGTGGAGGGGGGGTTATTCAGTGAGACATCGCCCCATAGGCAGAGAGCACCCCCGCAATTCGGGAGACCGTGATTCCTTTCGTGGCTCTCCATACTCTTGTTCCTGAGGGTGTGCCCAGCTGCACTTATCCGGAGCCAGTCGGGGGTCGAATTTCATTATATCCGGAAGCCTGGGAAAGCATTACCCAGGCCCAATGGGTATTACGGATAATTTCTGGAGGTTCTCATTCCATCAGACCCCCCGCCAATCAGAAAAATCACAGACATTCCACCCAGTCAAAGGGATCACGCAGCCTCAGAGGTCTCACAGCTGCTAGAAGAAGGAGCCATCCAGCATGTCCCCTCAGACCAAATCAGATTAGGGACTTGCTCAAGATTCTTTTTGGTGCCGAAAAGAACAGGGGACCTGAGACCCATACTGGATCTCAGCCAGCTGAACAACTACGAACACAAGTCCATTGTTGGGAGAGGAGGTATGGATGTGCTCCATCGACCTCAAGGATGCTTACTACCATGTGAAAATGGACAGGGCATCCAGGAGTCACCTACGCTTCCGGCTGGGAGCCAGTCATTTCCATTTCTGAGCCCTGCCCTTTGGTCTTACCACAGCCCCCAGGGTGTTCACCAAGTGTATGCCGGTGATGACTGCTCATTTGAGACGTCAGGGATTCCAAGTGTTTCCGTATCTGGATGACTGGCTCCTTATCGCCCCCACCAGGCATCAACTAGTTCACACCAGGGACGCTACCATCAATCTGTCATCAGCTGGGTATAACAATAAATTGGGAAAAATCTCTTTATTGCTCTTGCAGTGTGTCACCTTTATAGGAGCAGAATTAGACACCATTCGAATGCGAGCATTTTTTCCGCAGGAAAGGATCAGAGCCTTACAACAACAGATACACACAGGCTGATGCCCCTGAGACAAGTGAAGGCAAGATGGGATGTTCTTCATCTCACATTGCTGCAGTCCTTACATATGGGTAGTCCGCTGTCCTCGGTCGGCCCGAATACCAAAGTATTAGGCTGACGTCGGTCAAGGCGCTTTAAACTGACATCAGGACGTCAGGGTACAAAAGCGCATGACCGACGTCATTTCCTCAGTCTTTTTTGCCGCATGGTCCGATGCAGAAGCAGCGTTGCAAGTGCCGTTGCGTTCTGAAATTTTCGAATTTGGTGTTTCAGCCCAAACCCAAGTTGCCTAAGTACCCTGTTGGGGAATTTTTTGTTTTTCTTGCCTCAGTGTTTTGCGGATGTCAGAAAAAGTGAATAACTGTATTTCTTGTGGGAAACTGATACCGCATAGGGATTATCATTCTTTGTGTATTCCTTGTTTGGGGCCTGAGCACGACGTTGTTGGGTGTCGCTTTTGTGCTAGGTTCAATAAACGCACTATTAAGCGAAGGTTGGATTGTGCTAGGCTGGTCTTTGGGAAGCGGTGCAATTATAATATACCGTCGGATTCTCCGGCGCCCGCTTCTGCGAAGAAGCACAAAGACAAAGCAGTTAAACCCAGGCAAGATGAGTCGTCCGTTCCGGACGCCGGTTCTTTAGAGGCTTCAGTGGAACCGGTGGTTCCGACGGAGACTTCTCTGGAGTCTCAGGGGGAGACTTTGATTTTGCAGGAGGTGGTCTCTCAGGAGGCAGGTCAGGCTGAAGGGGCTTCTCAAGTTACTGTACTCCCCTCCCTTCCTAGGGTGGTTAGGCCTTCTCCTTCTGTTTCCAAGGCTTCTCCCAGAGGCAGGCCAGTTTTAGCTTCTGTTGGTGTCACTCCTAGTTCAGCAGGGTCTGTGCCTAAGAAGCACATGCTTAAAATGGCAGAAGATTTGATTACTCTGATTAGAGGTTCTTTGCCCCTTCCTGATAAGAGGCCTAGGGTGGAGCCAGAGTTGGGAAGTTTTGAGCAGGCTTCGGATGTTTCAGAGTCTTCAGCTGAAGACTTGCAGGAGTACTCTCCTTATTCTGATTCTGATGCAGATGATTCCACTCCTTCTGCTTCTCCTCCAGAGGATTTTTCTTTTCAGAGACACTTCATTCTATGAGGGAACATTTTAAGTGGGAAGGTCAGGACTTCTCTGATTCTCGGAAAAGGCTTAGGGAATTTTTGCTGTTACCCCAGCATAGGCCCTTGGCTATACCCCCTGTTCTGAATGTTGTGGAAGATGTGTTTGCAGAGGCTTCACTTAATCCTGATTCTCTGCCTCCTGCTCCTGTTAAACCGGATAGGTATTACAGGGTGCCTGAGGCTCATAAATATCTTTATAAGAGTCCTAGGGCGGACCCAGAAACTATCAGTCAGGGACCTAAGGGTGTCAAGGCCTCTGTTGTAAAAAATCCGGTTCCTCTAGATAAAGAAGCCAGAGCTTTGGATAGATGGGGAAAGAAGGTCTATACATCTTCTACCTTAGCTATGAGGGCTTTGAATTGCCAGTTTCATATGTTGAAATATCAAAACTTTCTTCTTTCTCAATTGAAGTCTAAGGTGGATGCTCTGGCGGAAGGCATTGAGTGTAAGGAATTACAAGATTTGGTGCATGTCTCTGAACAGGTGGGTAAGCATTCATTACAGTGTGGTTTTGATGCTGTGCAGGCCTCGTCTAGGGTGGCTGCCACTGGCTCAGTTCTTCGCAGGCACGCCTGGCTGAAGGATCAGAATTTATCTGACCATGTTAAGACAAGGATTTTGGATGCTCCTTTGCAGTCTGATGTGTTTGGTTCACCTGTGGAGTCAGTCTTGAAGAAAATGGAAGACAAGGCTAAGTCTATGCAGGCTGTTAAAGATTTTTGCAAGTTCAGCCTCCGAAGTTTAGTAGGAATTGGCCTGCTAAGGGGTGGGCGTATCCTTCTTATGATTCTCAGTCTAGGGGTAGATCTAGGCGTGGTAGGGGCAGAGCTCAGAGTTCTTTCAGACCTAGAACAGGGAGTTCACCTGCACAATCTTCGGGTGAGGGCAGGGGCCAGTCCTTTCGTAAACAGGCCCAATGACCTACTTTTTCAGCTGCCAGATCCTTCTTGCCTGGCAGCACCTTTGGGAGGAAGGTTAGCACTCTTCAAGGAAAATTGGATGTTGATTACCCAAGACAAATGGGTATTGGATATCATGCACCAGGGTTACAAGTTTTATTTCCATACCTTGCCTCCTTTCAAAGGCATGCCGGACGTTCCTCCTCAGCAAAGGCTAGAGGCTCACAAACAAATTTCTCTACTACTTCAAATAGGGGCCATACAACCGGTCTCTCTGCCAGAAGTGGGCCTAGGATTTTATTCTCGCCTGTTTCTAGTACCAAAGAAAGGAAACACGTGGAGACCAGTTTTGGATTTATCTATCCTCAACACATATCTGGACATTCCCAAGTTCAAAATGTTGACGTTACAACAGCTTTTTCCTCTGTTGGGCAAAGATCACTGGATGGTGACTCTGGATCTCAAGGAAGCTTACCTTCATGTTCCTATCAGGCCCAGTTGCAGGAAGTATCTGCGTTTTCGGGCTGGGACTTCACATTATCAGTTCTCTGCATTGCCCTTTGGCTTATCTACTGCGCCCAGAGTATTCACAAAGGTTCTGGCTCCAGTGGTAGCTTTCTTCCGGCTAAGAGGAATACAAATCTATCCTTATTTGGACGATTGCCTGATTCTGGCCCAAGAAAAGGACGAACTTCTTCATCATTTACAGTATGTGATGGCAGTGTTAAGATGCCTGGGGTATTCTGTGAACGAAATAAAGTCCAGTCTAGTACCCTCTCAGGACATGTGCTTTCTGGGTGTGAGACTGAATACAGCATCCCAGATGGCCTTTTGACCCCGGACAAACAAAAGAATCTTTCTCTTTACTTCCACCAATTGTCTCGTCAGTCCAGGCTGACTGCAAGGACAGTCCTTCAAGCCTTGGGGTTCATGGCATCTTGTATTCTGGTACTTCCCAATGCCAAACTGCATATGAGGAAGCTACAGTGGTATCTCAAGAATGTATGGACACAGCACTGCCAAGATTTGGACACTGTCATTCAGATAATACCTTGCATTCAAAAGGAATTTTTGTGGTGGGCTCAGGAATGTCACCTAAACAAGGGACTCTCTGTGACCCGGCCAGAGGCGAGTCAGATTTTAACGACAGATGCCTCAGACAAAGCTTGGGGAGCTCATCTAAATGGAAAATGGGTACAAGACACGTGGCCTGCCAGACTTCAACATCTACATATCAACTTGAAGGAGATGTTAGCAGTCCAATTTGCATTGATAGCTTTCAAGGATTTACTTCTTCCAGGGCAGGTGTTGATTCAAACAGACAACACAACTGTCATGTGGTACATCAACAAGCAAGGGGAACATTCTTATCCTCTATGCAGACAAGCAATGATTTTGTGGGAGACTGCTCTCAGTTTACAGCTAAATCTTCAGGCAAGGTTTCTGCCAGGAGCACAGAACTCCTTAGCAGATGTGTTGAGCAGACAAATTATGGATCCCCACAGTGGAAATTGGATCCTCATGTATTTCAGAGATTGACAGTGTTATGGGGAACTCCAGACATAGATCTGTTCGCTTCTCCACTAAATTACCAGCTGCCAAAGTTTTGCACAAAAGGTTTCATCCCACAGCTTGGAAAGTGGATGCTCTCTCTTTCAATTGGAGCAATCTTCACGTGTATGCCTTTCCACCTCTGCCTCTCCTCCCAAAGGTACTGCTGAAGGTCAGACAGGACAAGCCAAACATGATTTTAATAGCTCCAGATTGGCCTCGACAGCACTGGTACCCATTACTGAGAAGTCTGGTACAGGAGCCTCCATGGCCTTTGCCTTCGATTCCTCACCTGCTGTCTCAGGAGAACAGTCATTTACTCAATGTCAAACTTCTTTCTCTACATCTGACAGCCTGGCATATTCTGTTCTAAACCCTGGAGGGTCTCAGCTTCCACAACAAGTTTTGAATGTTATTTTGGAGGCCGGAAGGCCTAGTACAAGGAAAGTTTACGCAGATAAATGGAGGAGATTTTTATTTTGGAGTACAGCAAAGGACTTTGATGTTTCTAAACCTAATTTAAGTGTTGCTCTTCAATACCTTACTGAGTTATTGGACAAAGGTTTGTCCTTCTCCTCTATAAAGGTTCATGCTGCAGCAATTTCTGCTCACTATGACTGTGACCCACCATTATTTTCTCAGCCTTTGTTTAAGCAATTCCTTAGAGGGGCAAAGAATATAAGACCCCCGTAGAGCTCCTACTCCTGCTTGGGATCTCAATTTTGTGTTGGAGAAACTCACTCTACAACCTTTTGAGCCTGCAGCATCGGCAGAGTTGAAATATTTATCATGGAAGACTGCTTTTTTGTTGGCCATTACCTCTGCGAGAAGGGTTTCTGAATTACAGGCCCTTATGGCAGTTGAGCCTTTCTTAATTTTCCACAAGGATAGGGTGTCTTTGCGTACTAACCCTTCTTTTATGCCTAAAGTGGTTTCTAGTGTGGCTTTAAACCAAACTATTCATTTGCCTACTTTTTATGCAAACCCCCAAAATAAAGGGGAAAGGATTTTGCACACTTTGGATATACACAGACAGTTGCGATATTATTTGAGCAGAACTAAAGGGTTCAGGCAGTCTCAGCAGCAGTTTGTTTCTTTTGCATTGGGTTCTCAGGGCAAACCTGTTTCAAAACAAACTATTTCTAAGTGGATTGGTTTTTGTATTGCTTTCTGTTATTCCCATCATGGTAAGGAGATTCCAGCTGGGATTAGGCCTCATTCCACTACGGCTACTGCCACTTCTACAGCTTTTTTAAGGGGGGTGGCTACTAAAGATATTTTGGAAGCAGCTACTTGGAGTTCAGTGCATACTTTCTCTAAGCATTACCACCTTCCACTTTACTCTAAATCTAGGGCTGGATTTGCCACTGCAATTTTACAGGGCATTTTGGCAGCTCCTAATGCTTTATAGTTTTGCCATCCTCCCTTACCTCTGCTTTGGGATTCTACCCATATGTAAGGACTGCAGCAATGTGAGATGAAGAACATAGTACAGTTTTGTACCTACCATAAATGTAGATGTTCAAGATCCACATTGCTGCAGTCCAATTACCCTCCCTCCTTCCCCTCTGTTGTTGAAGGTGGTGGTGTGGTTTGTGTTGTACATATTGTAAATATGGTTAGTGCACGGGTGGTTGGTTAGTTTTGGCTGGTTTTTTGGCTTTGGCCTTTCTTGTTAGGGCCTTCTGACATCTGGGGCAAGAAAAGACTGAGGAAATGACGTCGGTCATGCGCTTTTGTACCCTGACGTCCTGATGTCAGTTTAAAGCGCCTTGACCGACGTCAGCCTAATACTTTGGTATTCGGGCCGACCGAGGACAGCGGACTACCCATATGTAAGGACTGCAGCAATGTGGATCTTCGAACATCTACATTTATGGTAGGTACAAAACTGTACTTTTTTCAGCTCCTAGGGACCATGGCAGCAACAATCATGTTGGTCCCTCTAGCGAGATTGCACATGAGTTCTCCAATGGCTCCTCTTTGTTCAGTGGTCTCTCCAAAGACTTCCACTGTCTCATCCCATCTTGTTCACAGACAGATGCAAGCAGGACCTCGGTTGTTGGCTGTGCACCAACAATTTGGACGGGGGAAGGCCCTTCGTTCCAACCATCCCGGTTGCCACTGTGACTACGGACACCTCCAAGATGGGGTGGGGGGTATTACCTTGGCAGGACAGTCCAAGGTACGTGGCAAGAACACGAGATACATCTGCATATAAACACCCTAGAGATGAGAGCAGCTACTTGCGTTGCAGGCAGTGTTCTTCCTCTAAGGACGATTGTGATGCACTCAGACAACATGTCAGTAGTGTGGCATCTAAACAAGCAAGGGGGAACCAGGTCTTACCCTCTGTGCAGAGAGGCCATGCGAGTGTGGCATTGGGCAGTAACTTCCCAATGGTTTTTGGTGGCAATGCACATTCCGGGGAAGTCCAATGTGATTGCGAACAGGCTAAGCAGAGCTAGTTGATGGCTTACGAGTGGTCCCTGAATCGCTTGGTTGCAGAGCGAATCTTCAGCAGGTGGGGTCAGCCTTGCTGCGACCTTTTTGCCAGCCACCTCAGTGTGAAATGCAGCAACTACTTCATGCTGATCCCCTCCCACAGAGGGGAGTCACCCAGGGATGCTCTGGTTCACGATTGGCTCCTCCGGTCTGCTTTATGCTTTCCCTCCATTTCCTTTGCTGTCAAAGGTGATTCAAAAAACGCAATCCTTGGGAAGCAGAATCATTCTGATTGCTCCACACTGGCCTCACCAAGTTTGGTTTCTCTTTCTTCAGCAATTCATTGTGGACACTCCTTGGACTCTGGACCCTCAACCAGATTTACTGACATGTCGGGACAGTTCCACCCGTCCCTGATGACCCTCCGGTTGACAGCCTGGCTACTCCAATTCCATCGTTTGTCAGATTTCATAATTTCTCACCAGAAGTGGTTCATATATTATCGTTCTCTCATAAACCATCCACTAGAAAGATTTATTCTAGTAAATGGAAAAGGTTCTCTATCTGGGCACATTCCAGAGGCATTGATCCTTACACAGCTCCTGGTGTTTTTGTCTATGCTTTCCATCAGGGTTCCGCATCAGCCACCATCAAAGTTCAACTGGCAGCAATCTGTAATTTCCATGTAGCAAATGAGCCTAGTCTCATGGCGCATAGTATGCAAGGCGTTCCTGAAGGGTACTCTGTTCCTCCGTCCCCCGGTGTCTGAACAAATCATGCCCTGGGATCTCAATTTTGTTCTACAAGCCCTTACTTTACCACCTTTCGAGCCTGCAGCTACCTGTGAATTGAAATTCTTGACCTGGAAAACAGCCCTCTTAACAGCTATCACTTCCGCAAGGCAAGTTTCAGATTCAAGCCCTCTCTATCAAACCTCCATATTTAATCTTCCATAAAGACAGGGTCTGTCTTAGACCAAACCCTTTGTTCTTTCGTAAAGCGGCTTCCATGTCTAACTGAAAGCAATCCATTGAGTTGCCTGTCTTCTTTCCCCACTTTTCTAACAAGGCAGAATTTAGATTTCACCAGTTGGACGTATACAGACAATTACACTTCTATCTTCATTGGGAAGCACTCTTGTAATGATTGCCCAGCGAAAACTCAAAATTCATTGGGAAGCACACTCGTACTGATTGCTGAGCTAAAACTCAAAATTAATTAGGAAGCACTCTCGTACTGACTAAAACTTAAAATTCATTAGGAAGCACTCTTGTACTGATTGCTAAGTTAAAACTCAAAATTCATTGGGAAGCACACTCGTACTGATTACCCAGCTAAAACTCAGAATTCATTAGGAAGCACACTTGTACTGATTACTAAGTTAAAGCTCAAAATTCATTGGGAAACACTCTCTTACTGATTACCCAGCTAAAACTCAAAATTCATTCGGGAGCGCACTCGTACTGATTACCCAGCTAAATCTCAGAATTCATTAGGAAGCACTCCCTTACTGACTAAAACTTAAAATTCATTAGGAAGCACTCTCGTACTGATTACCCAGCTAAAACTTAGAATTCATTGGGAAGCACTCTCGTACTGATTATCCAGCTAAAACTAAAAATTCATTGGGAAGCACACTTGTACTGATTACCCAGCTAAAACTCAAAATTCATTAGGAAGACTCTCGTACTGATTACCCAGCTAAACCTCAAAATTCATTAGGAAGCACTCTCGTACTGATTACACAGCTGAAACTCAATTCATTTGGAGGCGCACTCGTACTGATTACCCAGCTAAAACTCAAAATTCATTAGGAAGCACTCTCGTACTGATTACGCAGCTAAAACTCAAAATTCATTAGGAAGCTCTCTCGTACTGACTAAAACTCAAAATTCGTTGGGAAGCACTCTCGTACTGATTACGCAGCTAAAACTCAATTCATTAGGAAGCACACTCGTACTGATAACCCAGCTAAAACTCAGAATTCATTGGGAAGCACTCTCTTACTGATTACCCAGCTAAAACTCAAAATTCATTAGGAAAAACTCTCGTACTGATTACGCAGCTAAAATTCAAAATTCCTTAGAAAGCACACTCGTACTGATTACTCAGCTAAACCTCAAAATTCATTGGGAAGCGCACTCGTGCTGATTACCCAGCTAAACCTCAAAATTCGTTGGGAAGCACTCTCGTACTGATTACCCAGCTAAAACTCAAAATTTATTAGGAAGCCCTCTCATACTAAAACTCAAAATTCATTGGGAAGCACTCTCGTACTGATCACCCACCTAAAACTCAAAATTCATTGGGAAGCACTCTCGTACTGATTACCCAGCTAAAACTCAAAATTTATTAGGAAGCACTCTCGTACTGATTACCCAGCTAAAACTCAAAATTCATTAGGAAGCCCTCTCGTACTGACTAAAACTCAAAATTCGTTGGGAAGCACTCTCGTACTGATTACCCAGCTAAAACTCAAAATTCATTAGGAAGCCCTCTCGTACTGACTAAAACTCAAAATTCATTACGAAGCACTCTCTTACTGATTACCCGCTAAAACTTAGAATTAATTAGAAAGCATTCTCGTACTGATTAGCCAGCTAAAACTCAAAATTCATTGGGAAGCACTCTCGTACTGACTACCCAGCTAAAACTCAAAATTCATTATGAAGTACTCTCGTACTGATTCTCCAGCTAAAACTCAAACTTCATTAGGAAGCACTATCTTAATGATTACCTAGCTAAAACTCAAAATTCATTGGGAAGCACTCTCGTACTGATTACCCAGCTAAAACTCAAAATTCATTGGCAAGCACTCTCATACTGATTACCCAGCTAAAACTCAGAATTCATTAGGAAGCACTCTCGTACTGACTAAAACTCAAAATTCATTAGGAAGCACTCTCGTACTGATTACCCAGCTAAAACTCAAAATTCATTAGGAAGCACTCTCGTACTGATTACCCAGCTAAAACTCAAAATTCATTAGGAAGCACTCTCATACTGACTAAAACTCAAAATTCTTTAGGAAGCACTCATACTGATTACCCAGCTAAAACTTCTAATTCATTAGAAAGCACTCTCGTACTGATTACCCAGCTAAAACTCAAAATTCCTTGGGAAGTGCACTCGTACTGATTACCCAGCTAAAACTCAAAATTCATTGGGAAGCACCTCTCGTACTGATTACCCAGCTAAAATTCAAAATTCGTTGGGAAGCACTTTCGTACTGACCCAGCTAAAAGTACTCTCGTACTGATTACGCAGCTAAAACTCAAAATTCATTTGGAAGCGCACTCGTACTGATTACCGAGCTAAAACTCAAAATTCGTTGGGAAGCACTCTCGTACTGATTACGCAGCTAAAACTCAATTCATTAGGAAGCATTCTCGTACTGATTACCCAGCTAAAACTCAAAATTCATTAGGAAGCACTCTCGTACTGATTACCCAGCTAAAGCTCAAAATTCATTAAGAAGCACTCTGATTACCAAGCTAAAACTCAAAATTCATTTGGAAGCACTCTCGTACTGATTACCCAGCTAAAACTCAAAATTCGTTGGGAAGCACTCTCGTACTGATTACCCAGCTAAAACTCAAAATTCGTTGGGAAGCACTCTCATACCGATTACCCAGCTAAAACTCAATATTCATTAAAAAGCGCACTCGTACTGATTACCCAGATAAAACTCAGAATTCATTAGGAAGCACTCTCGTACTGATTACCCAGCTAAAACTCAGAATTCATTAGAAAGCACTCTCGTACTGATTACCCAGCTAAACCTCAAAATTCATTAGGAAGCACACTCGTATTGATTACCCAGCTAAAACTCAAAATTCATTAGCAAGCACTCTCGTACTAAAACTCAAAATTCATTGGGAAGCACACTCGTACTGATTACCCAGCTAAAACTCAAAATTCGTTGGGAAGCACTCTCGTATTGATTACCCAGCTAAAACTCAGAATTCATTAGCAAGCACTCTCGTACTGACTAAAACTCAAAATTCATTAGGAAGCGCACTCGTACTGATTACCCAGCTAAAATTCAAAATTCATTGGGAAGCACTCTTGTACTGATTACCCAGCTAACACTCAAAATTCACTGGGAAGCACTCTCGTACTGATTACCCAGCTAACACTCAAAATTCATTGGGAAGCACACTCATACTTATTACCCAGCTAAAACTCAAAATTCATTGGGAAGCACTCTCGTACCAATTACCCAGCTAAAACTCAAAATTCATTGGGAAGCACTCTCGTACCAATTACCCAGCTAAAATACAAAATTTATTGTGAAGCACTGTTGTACTGATTACCCAGCTAACACTCAAAATTCACTGGGAAGCACTCTCATACTGATTATCCAGCTAAAACTCAGAATTCTTTGGGAAGCACTCTCTCGCACTGATTACCCAGCTAAAACTCAAAATTCATTAGGAAGCACTCTCGTACTGATTACCCATCTAAAACTCAGAATTCCTTAGGAAGTACTCTCGTACTGGTTACCCAGCTAAAACTCAGAATTCATTAGGAACCACTCTCGTACTGACTAAAACTCAAAATTCATTAGGAAGCACTCTCGTACTGATTACCCAGCTAAAACTCAAAATTCATTGGGAAGCGCACTCGTACTGATTACCCAGCTAAAATTCAAAATTCATTGGGAAGCGCACTTGTACCGATTACCCAGCTAAAACTCAAAATTCCTTAGGAAGCACACTCGTACTGATTACCCAGCTAAAACTCAAAATCCGTTGGGAAGCACTCTCGTACTGATTACCCAGCTAAAACTCAAAATTCGTTGGGAAGCACTCTCGTACTGATTACCCAGCTAAACCTCAAAATTCATTGGGAAGCGCACTCGTACTGATTACACAGCTAAAACTCAAAATTCATTAGGAAGTGCACACGTGCTGATTACCCAGCTAAAACTCAAAATTCATTGGGAAGCACTCTCGTACTGATTACGCAGCTAAAACTCAAAATTCATTAAGAAGCACTCTCGTACTGATTATGCAGCTAAAACTCAATTCATTAGGAAGCACTCTTGTACTGACTAAAACTCAAAATTCATTGGGAAGCACCCTCGTACTGATTACCCAGCTAAAACTCAGAATTAATTAGGAAGCACTCTCGTACTGCTTACCCAGCTAAAACTCAAAATTCATTGGGAAGCACTCTCGTACTGATCACCCAGCTAAAACTCAAAATGCATTGGGAAGGACTCTCGTACTGATCTCCCAGCTAAAACTCAAAATGCATTGGGGAGGACTCTCGAACTGATCACCCAGCTAAAACTCAAAATTCATTAGGAAGCAATCTCGTATTGACAAACCCAGAATTAATTGGGAAGCACTCTCTCATACTTATTACCCAGCTAAAACTCAAAATTCATTGGAAAGCACACTCGTACTGATTACCCTGCTAAAATTCAAAATTCATTGGGAAGCACACTCGTACTGATTACCCAGCTAAAATTCAAAATTCATTGGGAAGCGCACTCGTACCGATTACCCAGCTAAATTTCAAAATTCATTGGGAAGCACTCTCGTACTGGTTACCCAGCTAAAACTCAAAATTCATTGGGAAGCACTCTTGTACTGATTGCCCAGTTAAAACTCAAAATTCATTAGGAAGCAATCTTGTACTGACTAAACCTCAGAATTAATTAGGAAGCACTCTCTCGTACTGATTACCCAGCTAAAACTCAAAATTTATTAGGAAGCACTCTCGTACTTATTACCCAGCTAAAACTCAAAATTCATTGGGAAGCACTCTCCTACTGATTACTCAGCTAAAACTCAAAATTCATTAGGAAGCACTCTCGTACTGATTACGCAGCTAAAACTCAAAATTCATTGGGAAGCGCACTCGTACTGATTACCCAGCTAAAACTCAAAATTCATTGGGAAGCGCACTCGTATTGATTACCCAGCTAAAACTCAAAATTCATTAGGAAGCACACTCGTACTGATTATCCAGCTAAAACTCAAAATTCATTAGGAAGCACTCTTGTACCGATTACCCAGCTAAAACTCAAAATTCATTGGGAAGCACTCTCGTACTGATTACGCAGCTTAAACTCAAAATTCATTAGGAAGCACACTCGTACTGATTATGCAGCTAAAACTCAATTCATTAGGAAGCACTCTCGTACTGACTAAAACTTAAAATTCATTGGGAAGCACTCTCGTACTGATTACCCAGCTAAAACTCAAAATTCATTAGGAAGCAATCTCGTATTGACTAAAACTCAGAATTAATTAGGAAGCACTCTCTCGTACTGATTACCCAGCTAAAATTCAAAATTCATTGAGAAGCACTCTCGTACTGATTACCCAGCTAAAACTCAAAATTCATTGGGAAGCACTCTCGTACTGGTTACCCAGCTAAAACTCAAAATTCATTGGGAAGCACTCTCGTACTGCTTACCCAGCTAAAACTCGAAATTCAATGGGAAGCACTCTTGTACTGATTGCCAATTCATTGGGAAGCACTCTCGTACTTATTACCCAGCTAAAACTCAAAATTTATTGGGAAGCACTCTTGTGCTGATTACCCTGCTAAAACTCAGAATTCATTGGGAAGCACTCTCCTACTGATTACTCAGCTAAAACTTAGAATTCATTAGAAAGCACTCTCGTACTGATTACCCAGCTAAAACTCAAAATTCATTGGGAAGCACACTCGTACTGATTACCCAGCTAAAACTCAAAATTCATTTGGAAGCACTCTCGTACTGATTACCCAGCTAAAGCTCAAAATTCATTGGGAAGCGCACTCGTACTGATTACTCAGCTGAAAAAAAAAATTCCTTAGGAAGCACACTCGTACTGATTACCCAACTAAAACTCAAAATTCATTAGGAAGTACTCCGTATTGATTATGCAGCTAAAACTCAAAATTAATTTGGAAGCACTCTCATACTGATTCTCCAGCTAAAACTCAAAATTCATTAGGAAGCACTCTCGTATTGATTACCCAGCTAAAACTCAGAATTCATTAGGAAGCACTCTCACTGATTACCCAGCTAAAACTCAGAATTCATTGGGAAGCACTCTCATACTGATTACGCAGCTAAAACTCAAAATTCATTGGGAAGCATTCTCGTACTGATTACCCAGCTAAAACTCAAAATTCATTAGGAAGCACTCTCTCGTACTGATTACCCAGCTAAAACTCAAAATTCATTAGTGAGCACTCTCGTACTGATTACCCAGCTAAAACTCAAAATTCATTTGGAAGCAGTCGTACTGGTTACCCAGCTAAAACTCAAAATTCATTGGGAAGCGCACTCGTACCGATTACCCAGCTAAAATTCAAAATTTATTGTGAAGCACTCTTGTACTTGATTACCCAGCAAACACTGAAAATTCACTGGGAAGCACTCTCGTACTGATTCTCCAGCTAAAAGGAAGCACTCTCGTACTGACTAAAACTCAAAATTCATTGGGAAGCACTCTCGTACTGATTCTCCAGCTAAAAGGAAGCACTCTCGTACTGACTAAAACTCAAAATTCATTGGGAAGCACTCTCGTACTGATTCTCCAGCTAAAAGGAAGCACTCTCGTACTGACTAAAACTCAAAATTCATTAGGAAGCACTCTTACTGATTACCCAGCTAAAACTCAGAATTCATTAGGAAGCACTCTCGTACTGATTACCCAGCTAAAACTCAAAATTCATTAGGAAGCACTGTCGTACTGACTAAAACTCAAAATTCATTAGGAAGCACTCTCATGCTGATTACCCAGCTAAAACTCAAAATTCATTAGGAAGCACTCTCGTACTGACTAAAACTCAAAATTCATTAGGAAGCACTATCTTACTGGTTATCCAGCTAAAACTCAGAATTCATTAGGAAGCACACTCTCGTACTGATTACCCAGCTAAAACTCAGAATTCATTAGGAAGCACTCTCGTACTGATTACCCATCTAAAACTCAAAATTCCTTAGGAAGTACTCTCGTACTGATTACCCAGCTAAAACTCAAAATACATTGGGAAGCTCTCTCATACTGATTACCCAGCTAAAACTCAAAATTCATTGGGAAGCGCACTCAATACTGATTACCCAGCTAAAACTCAAAATTCACTGGGAAGCGCACTCGTACTGATTACCCAGCTAAAATTCAAAATTCATTAGGAAGCACACTCATACTGATTACGCAGCTAAAACTCAATTCATTAGGAAGCATTCTCGTACTGATTACCCAGCTAAAACTCAAAATTCATTGGAAAGTACTCTCGTACTGATTACCCAGCTAAAACTCAAAATTCATTGGGAAGCGCACTCGTACCGATTACCCAGCTAAAATTCAAAATTTATTGTGAAGCACTCTTGTACTTGATTACCCAGCAAACACTGAAAATTCACTGGGAAGCACTCTCGTACTGATTACCCAGCTAAAACTCAAAATTCATTGGGAAGCACTCTCGTACTGATTACCCAGCTAAAACTCGGAATTAATTGGGAAGCACACTCGTACTGATTACCCAGCTAAAACTGAAAATTCATTGGGAAGCACACTCGTACTGATTACCCAGCTAAAACTGAAAATTCATTGGGAAGCACACTCGTACTGATTACCCAGCTAAAACTGAAAATTCATTGGGAAGCACACTCGTACTGATTACCCAGCTAAAACTCGCAATTCATTAGGAAGCACTCGCACTCTTGTACTGATGCTCCTTCTAGGCCTAGAAAACGTACAAGAAAACAACCTGCTCCAGGTAGACCACCTTCCTCCTCTAGCCAGAGCCTGCCCTATATTGTCTCCACCACCCCCTCCTTCTGTATCGCTGTCTGCTCGACTGTCTCACTGCCTCCCTGTATGGACCATACTCACATCAGACAAGTGGGTCCTGTCCATATTACAGAACGATTACTTCATGTCCTGGATCTTCCATCCAAAAAGGAGAGGCATCCCACAACCACCCGTACAACAGCTACACCTCTTACATCCGGTACTGCAAACCCTGTTAGGTCAGGGTACTATCAAAGCAGTCCCGCCAGCTGCAAAAGGAAGAGGATTTGACTCCAGAATCTTCTTGGTCCCCAGGAAGGACAGACCCTGGAGACCTTTTCTAGACCTCTTCCTTCTCAACCTTTTCTTAAAGGTACCTACCTTCAGGATGTTGACCCTTCCAGCTCTATTCCCACTCCTGATCCCCAAGGGTTCATGGCCACATTAGATAGGAAAGATGCTTATCTCCACATCTCATTAAAAGCATCTTACAGGAAAACCTGAGGTTCTTCATGAGTTCTTCTCACTTACAGTTCTCTGCCTTGCCTTTTGGACATTCCACTGCATCCAGAGTCTTCACAAAATGCTTTTCACCAGTGATAGCTTATTGCAGGACAAAGGGAATACAAATCTTCCCTTACCTGGATGACATGTTGATCCAGGCTGCCAGCCGGGAGACCCTCCAGCTTTACATCCACTTTATAGTGACCCTTCTACATTCACTGGGATTTCAGATAAACTTCCCCAAATCGCATCTCCAGCCAACCCAAGACATTGTCTTCCACATGTGCAGGATATGCTCAGCCCTCATGGAAGCATATCTAACACCTCTTAAAGTGAACTCATTGACAGAACATCATCTTCCTGTCTCTTCACTCCACAGAGTTGACAGCAAGGCAGTTCTTCAGACTGCTTGGATACATGGCAGCCACCATCCCATGTTACCACTAGCAAGACTGCATATGTGAAAGTTAAAGTGGTACCTTTGGTCAGTCTGGACACAGCACTCCCATCCTCTGGAGTACAGAATGCCTCTTCTTCCTTGCCTGGAAAAGGAAATACAGTGGTAGTTGGCTCAGGTGACTCACAACCCAGGTCTTCTTCTCCAACCGCCTCAGCCCACACAGGTCATGCAGACAGATGCCTCAGACTTAGGCTGGGGAGCAACTCTGGGCCATCGAAGGGTACAGGTCTTGTGGCAAAAACCTGACAAAATGGAACGCATCAGTACTCGAGAAATTAAGGGCAATTTTTCTGGCCCTCCAGGCATTTCTACATTACCTTCAGCAGGTACCTCTTAAAATATACACAGACAACACCACTGTGCTGTGGTATATCAACAAGCAGGCAGCGACCAAGACTTACCTGCTCTGCAGACCTAGCCCTTATAGTGTGGGAATTGGCCACCTCACATGGAATCACTCTACAGGTGGTTTACATCTCCTCTCTCCACAGCTCCCAAGCAAGCTACTTGAGCAGCACCATCACAATCAACCACGAATGGACGCTTCCCAGAGATGTCTTCTTGGAGCTTGTCCACAGGTGGGGTACACCTCAATTAGACCTGTTTGCCTCCTCCATCAACAGGCAACTTCCTGGCTTTTGCACCAGGACACCAGAACCCCAGGCAGTGGCAACAGATGCCTTTTCAATCAACTGGATGTGGAAATACCTGTATGCATCCTCCCCTTCCCGTTAATTCAGAAAGTCCTACTGAAAGTACAGCAGGACCATCCAAAAATTTTGCTGGTGTCTCCCTACTGGCTCAGACAGCACTGATTCCCCTTACTTTTACAATTGTCCGAGGGCAGTCACCACAAGTTACCCTCCAGAGTGGACCTTCTCACACAACACAAGGGGTCACTGATTCACTCACAGTGGCAGCTTCTAACCTCACCATGTGGCTGATAGGCTTCCAATCTCCTTTAGACACCTTTGCAATGAGGACATGCTCAATGTCCTGCAGGAGGCCAGGAAACCAAATACATGAAAATCCTACCCTTCTACGTGGAAAGGATTCACTTTTTGGTGTCACAAAACACAGCTGGATCCACTTTCTAGCGAACCCCCTATTGTCCTGTCTTACCTGTGTGAGCTACTACAGGCTGGCTTGGCCTACTCCTCCATCAATGCCCATCTGTATGCAATTTCAGCATGCCTTCCTCTAGAACCCCTTTAGCATCTAGGCTGCCTTCTAATCTGTTCCTAAAGGGAGTGCTTCACCTCAGACCTCCCAGGAAACCATGCCCTCCTCTTTGGGACCTTAACTACATGCTGGAAAAGCTTACACTACCTCCCTTTTAACCAGCAGACAAAGCTTCTTTAAAACATTGCACATGGAAAACTGTATTGCTAGTAGCCCTGACCTCAGCCAGAAAAGTATCAGAGCTGCAAGCCCTTATGGCTATTCCTCATTTTCTACTTTTCTCCAAGGATAGGGTTATGCTTAGAAGCATCCCATTCCTTCTTGCCCAAGGTGGTGAATGACATATCCCTTAACCAGGCCGTACATTTACCTGTCCTTTTTCCCAACCCACAGGGAGACAGTGAGAGGGTTCTGCACTCCCTGAATGTGCATTGACAAATTAGGTTTTACCTGCACAAAACCAAGTCCACTAGACAGGTGGACTAACTCTTTGTATCCTTCCACTCTAGACCCCTGAGGAAGGCAGTGGCCAAGCAGACTTTATCTTCTTGAATATCAAAGGCCATCACTTTCTGTTAACTGCCCCTTGCAGGGATTTACCATGGAACTGGTAATGCACATTCCACAAGAGCCATGGCTTCTTCTGGAGACTTATTTAAGGGTCTGGACACCTCCACTATTCTGGAGGCAGCTTCTTGGTTTTCTGTTCACACCTTCACCAAACACTACAAACTTGATCACATCTCTAGATCCAGGGCAGGGTTTGCCAGGGCTGTCCTTCACGGATTCCTGGAATCTGCCTCTAGACCATCTCCCCAGTCACAGTGTGCTTTGGCACTCACCCATCTGCAGAATACTGCAACATGGGAGTAGAAAGACACAGAAAAGTTGTGTAAAATCTTACCATAACCATAGATGTCCTTATCTTCCATGTTGCAGTATTCCTTCCCACCCACCTTCCCCTCGTGTTAGTTTACATTTCCCTTTCTGGGTGGCACTGGAGTGACATTGCCCTTATTAGGACTGGCTCTGACTGGGGCTTTCAGTTCTGAGGGCTGGTGTGTGCCAACGTCATTTTTATAGTCTACGCTTCCTCAGCCACGTCAGACATCACACGCACCGCAGAGGTACTGAAAACTTTTGTATACTGGCCGTATTTACGCGAGACGAGGCGTAAACCCATATGCAGAATACTGTAACATGGAAGAGAAGGACATCTATGGTTATGGTAAGATTTTACACACATTTTCTGTATATAAACTATATACCTGTGCAAATGTATGTTTTAATAGTAAAAGCTGGAACATACAGAGTTAACTTGCAAAACTTCAAGAAAATGAGCTGAAATTAAAGTGTTTTATGATTGTGTTATCCCTCTCTTTCAGCTCAGCAGCCGACACAATATCTAGAGCTAGAATTTTTTCTATTGTCTTGAGACAGAAATAATTACTAGGTTTCAAATGTAAAAGCGTTGTATTGTATTACGACTTCCAAGTTCTGCAAACTTTTGAGAAATATGTGTTTCATACATACACACAGCTATTAAAATTCTGTTAGTATCTGTTTACCCTGGGAACTGAAGTCAGGTGACAGAGTGATGTCATCCAAGCTAACCCAGCAGTAATGTTTATTATTAATTTAAGAACTCTGAGAGACTGGGCATTTTGTGTTTTGTCTTGGACCTAGCAAGAACATCCACTCATTTGCATTTGCCTTACTCTGTATGCAAGTTATTTAGGGCACAGTATCTTTTAGATATAACCAGGAATATAGTAAAGATTAGTTTAGATGTTTTCTGTATTTATTTAAGACTGTCCTACAATGTTGTTTTAAAATATTTCATGTGATTCTGAACTCTGAAGTGACTGTGTTTTGTTATTGAGTATTATCTTGTTATTTTATTATTAAACTATTTAAATATATTTGAACCTATCTTTGTGGCTGATATTTGTGAGACATATTTAAGCTCTTAAAGTATTTGCATATGTATTTGGTGACACTGAACAGGGCACTCCTAAATAGTCTTGCTGTTGGTCACAACTACCATTTGAATAATAGTAGCATTATACAGTAGGACTGGTCACCCTTTGGTAAGGGCCCTAAAGTAGCTGATAAGGGGCTCTGGTGGCCTTGATAACTACCATATAGTCTGAGCATAAGGGGGCATACTTGTGACAGCCTTTCCCAGGTGTGTGTGTATAAATCAAATCTGTGTGTGTGTGTGTGTGTGAGCTACTTGGGCAGGAACACGAAGCACTGGTTGGACAAGAATGAGTGTTGGGAGGACTTGACTTGGAACCCTGGCTAAGGACTCAGCAGTATAGCTGTGCTAGTGGGGAGTCTTATTGGGGATCTGGAGAAAGAGGGAGAAACCAACCCAAGACTGACTGTAATCTCTGTGTGCTCTTAAGAGAAAATTGCACTTTAGTGTGTTTGTTCTTGCCATCCTCCCAGTAGGTACATCCCTCACCACTGGCAGTGGTGAGGATTGAGGCTCCTTGATTATTGGGCCAGTGCAGGGGTGTCACAGGATGATCACTTCATTGTTTATTGATTGTGTCTTTCAGGTAGTACAAAATGTTAAGGCTATGAGCTATTAACCGGCTCCTTTCTCTGGTACAAGGTTTAATTTCTTCAGCATTTTGCCTGCTGTGTGTCCTTGAGCAAGTCACTTGGTCATACTATGATTTGGGGCAATTGAGAAATTGGGCTAACCTCCCTGTTGTTCTCCTGGACCACCTGTTTAGTAACTATATTGCCGCTCAGCAGTCACAAAAGAGACTCAATCTATGTGCATTGTGTTTATAACGTGAAGACCTTAACCATTATGTCAAACAACCTATAAACCGTGAAATAGTTGTAGAATAATTATGACTTAAAAAATCACAAACAGAGGTCGAAGTCCACCAGCGGTAGCCAAATAATTTATTCTTTCACAACAAAATGAGCGCTTTCTTCTTGGATAACAAGACTTCATCAGACATCTCCATACCAATTTACTTGGTTGTTTTATACCATATGCCATTAATACATTTAAAATCCTATTAAAATTTAAAGTCGTATAGTACCTTATCAGTACAACCTCACAAATGACTTTGTAATATACTCTCTTTTCTGAATAGACTTTAAAGTGTCATTTCAAACCACATTTTTAGTAACAAAAATTAAATTAAAACAAATAAATTGTTCATACTTTAATGGGCGTGTGGATCCCACAATAATCGGTGACCACATTCTCAATCCTTGCACTTCTAGTGCTTTTGCCAGTAGCACTGGTTTGATGGTAATGTACTCATTCAAACCTTGCACTTCTAGTGCTTTTGCCAGTAACACTGGTTTGATGGTAGTATACTCATTCAAACCTGGGGAAATGTTAGATTTTAATCTTAACTGCCATTTCAATTCTTTGTTTAACAAAAGATTTTTCACACCACCCCATCTTACATTTATTCTAACCATGTCTATTATGTCAAATTTAAAACCTATAAAACCCGGGCAAACTAAAGCATGCTTATAAAGTGCACTAGCTTCCTCCTTTTTGTTTTTAATGTCATAAGCATGTTCGTACATTCTGTCCTTCAGAGCCCTCTCAGTTTTTCTTACATAAAAAGCTGGACAGCTTGTACACATTGCTAGATACACTGTCATTCTTGTATTACAGTTCCCCTTACAATATCTCACTCTACTCTGCATCCCATTTTGTAATATTGTGCTATCTTTCCTATAAATGTTTGAACATTGCTTACAATGACCACATGAGCTGGTCGCCCTTTTGACACAAAAGTTTGATTTTTGCATCTGTTTAAAAGTTCTCTTAAAATTCATTCCAGTCCTGTATGTAAAAATGGGTTCGAGCCCCACCACATCGAACAGTTCTCTGTTTGTTTTTAGCATACTCCAGTTTTTCCTAACAATGTCAATGAATGTTCCTGTAAATCCGTTGAACTCGGTTATACAAGCTTTTTGAAATTTATTTTCATTATTCTTATTTATCAAACCACTAGGATTTCCCAAAAGTGGTTTGTATCTAATGCCCCAACCTCTCATTACCTCATCTATTACAACATGCACCGTCTCTCTAGGGTAACCCCTTTCCATGAACATGTTGCCTAAATTGTACAACTCCTTGTAAAGCTCTTCCTTATCCTTGACGAGGCTAATTTTTGAGCCATGGGATGGTGACTAGTATAATGTAGATAACTATTACACCAGGTATCCTTTCTATATATTCTTGACTGAAAACCTTGTGATGTTAAAATAATAGTGATATCCAAATAATTTATACTTGTTTTGTTCCACTCGTGTAAATTTAATATAAGTAGTACTCTTATTTATATGTTCCATGAAGGAATACATTAACTCTTCGCTTCCATCCCAGAGGGCAAAAATGTCATCCAAAAACCTCAAAGTCTTGTATACTTGCTATAGGGTCCATCAAATACATGACGTCGCTCCCATTCCAGCATAACCAGGTTGGCGTATATAGGAGCGCATGCCGCCCCCATTGCCACATCTCCTTGGAACCTAATGAAGTTTTAATCCAATACTACCTCCATCAGTTCAAGAATTAACTTAATTTGATCTTCCAACAATGTAGAATGTTTGTACACACTCTCACTAAACAATTGGTGCCCCTCCAATCTGGGTATACTAGTAAACAGGTCCTTTACATCTATGGTAAGAAAACTCAAGTTTTCCTTCCATATTTCCTGTGATAGTTTCCCCCAAAATTTCCAAGAATCCTTGATTAGATGTTCTGTTTTGAATGGAATTTCCTTGATCCAATGGTCCACATGTGAAGGCAAGGGGTGTGTTTTAGAATTTTTTGCTGACACTATGGGTCTAAAAGGGGGGTTTTCAACACACTTCTGTACCTTGGGTATCCCGAAAATGTTCAGAATAATAGGATGGGGTTGCTTTAAAAATTTGTATGTTTTTCCATCTATTCTGTTTTCAATCAAATACTCTTCCAATAAGGAATCTATTCTACCATACGCTATCATTTCATTTCTTGAAACTGGTGAATACGTATTAGTGTCCAGCAAGATGTTGGTTATAGCATCGTTGTAGTCTTCTGAACCATATATAACTATACCCCCTCCTTGTCCAGCTTCATGATACGTATATCAGTTTGTCCTTTTATTTCTTCTAACAAACATCTCTCTTTTTTATTTAAATTAGCAACCCCAGTATTACTTTTATTGTTGTTATATGCCCCATACAATTCATCCATCGCCTGTTTTTCAAACATCATAAGTACTGGGTGCAAAGGGGGGTTAAATATGCTTTTTCTATAAGGTCCCCTTCCAGCTCTATTTTCTTCCGTGTTTGTATCCTTATACATCATTTCCAAATTCAATTTCCTAAGGTACAGTTTGAAATCTATAAGTGTGTTGGCTACATCCCCATAGTTGGTTGCTACAAATTTAATACCTTTTGAAAAAAGGTTGAAATGTTCTTTTTCAAGGATAATACTAGTATAATTGAAACTTTTAAAACCTCTGTATTCACATACTTTGCCACCAGTATTTGGGACAATTGTTGTTTCTCTCTCATCTCTGTTTTCTTCCACCCCTGGTTGTTCCCATGGTGTGTGGGGAAGTGTCCCAAGTAGTTTCTGGTTTTGCTGGCTAACCTTTCTGATCTCACTCCTAAAAATGTGTGTTGTGTTCTGGGAATGAATCCAATTCATCCAGCCCTTTAGATGGAATAAGACCCATACCTTCTTCTCTCTCCTGTCCACAAACACTTCCATTGATGATTGTGTTACCACTAGCATTCTTATAATTATTACCATTGGTTTTCTCATTTTTGTAAGGCCATGGGTATGCTGTAAATTCTGCATACTACTGTTTGTCCCTAACAAACTTTTTTGTTTCCTTAAATATATAGTATCAACTCTCCTGTTTACTCTATGTAACCCTTTCTTGTATAGTTGCTCATACTCGCAAAACAGTAAATCTTTCATGATGTCTTCATTAAGTTCGCCTACCTGACTTTTCAGAGTCGCCAACACTGACTAATTGTAATGAATTAATCTGTTCATGAGTCCCAGCCCACATTCATTAAAAAGGTTTGAAAATCATTTACTATAACTTCATTATACATTATTTTATCATTCTTAACCCCTGCGGAACCACCTTCAGATCTAAACAACTTTTCAAATATCCATTATCAAGCTGCAAACATTTAATTTTGAATAACTTTTTTTCAAACAGAAAAATCATTTCCTTTAAAGTAGGCGAATGTCATTATTTTTAAATACTTCTCCGATTCTAACTGCAGCAGAGTGATGTCATCCAAGCTAACCCAGCAGTAATGTTTATTATTAATTTAAGAACTCAGAGAGACTGGGCATTTTGTCTTGGACCTAGCAAGAACATCCACTCATTTGCATTTGCCTTACTCTGTATGTAAGTTATTTAGGGTATAGTATCTTTTAGATATAGCCAGGAATATAGTAAAGATTAGTTTAGATGTTTTCTGTATTTATTTAAGACTGTCCTACAATGTTGTTTTAAAATATTTCATGTGATTCTGAACTCTGAAGTGACTGTGTTTGTTATTGAGTATTATCTTGTTCTTTTATTATTTATTTTTAAGCATATTTAAATATATTTAAACCTATCTTTGTGGGTGATATTTGTGAGACATATTTAAGCTCTTAGAGTATTTCCATATGTATTTGGTGACGCTGTACAGGGCACTCCTAAATAGTCTTGCTCTTGGCCACAACTACCATTTGGATAATAGTAGCATTATACAGTAGGACTGGTCACCTTTTGGTAAGGGCCCTAAAGTAGCTGATAAGGGGCTCTGGTGGCAGTGATAACTACCATATAGTCTGGGCATAAGGGGGCATACCTGTGCCAGCCTTTCCCAGGTTTGTGTGTATAAATCAAATCTCATAGTGTGTGTGTGTGTGTGTGTGTGTGTGTGTGTGTGTGTGTGTGTGTGTGTGTGTGTGAGCGCTACTTGGGCAGGAACACTAAGCACTGGTTGGACAGAAAGAGTGTTGGGAGGACTTGGCTTGGAACCCTGGCTAAGGACTCAACTGTATAGCTGTGCCAGTGGAGAGTCTTACTGGGGATCTGGAGAAAGAGGGAGAAACCCAACCCAAGACTGACTGTGATCTCTGTGCTCTTAAGGGAAATTGCACTGTAGTGTGTCTGTTCTTGCCATCCTCCCAGTAGGTACATCCCTTATTGCTGACAGTGGTGAGGATTGAGGCTCCTTGATTACTGGGCCAGTGCAGGGGCGTCACAGGATGATCACTTCATTGTTTATTGATTGTGTCTTTCCGGTAGTACAAAAGGTTAAGTTTATGAGCTATTAACAGGCTCCTTCCTCTGGTACAGGGTTTAATTTCTTCAGCCTTTTGCCTGCTGTGTGTCCTTGAGCAAGTCACTTGGTTGTACTATGATTTGGGGCAATTGAGAAATTGGGCTAACCTCCCTGTTCTCCTGGACCACCTGTTTAGTAACTATATTGCCACTCAACAGTCACAAAAGAGACTCAATCTCTATACTTTGTGTTTATAAAGTGACGACCTTAACCATTATGCCAAACAACCTCCCATCACAGATCCCTTTGAGTGTAAGACCTACTTAACAGTCACAAACGCCACCACCTCACATCTCTAACAGCTGCTCGACAGTCTCAAAAGCCACCGCTATGGATTCTTTTCAGAGTAACAGCCATTTGACAATCGCAAATGCCAAGCCGTCATCACAGATCTCTGTCAGAGTAAAAGCTGCTCAACAGTAGCAAAAGCCACCAGGACAGCTTTTTGAGAGACGTCTGTACAGACAATACAAAAACCAGCAACGTGGTCCTTTGTACACACCATCAATAAGCAGTACCATCTCAGGGCCATATCTGGAGCCAGAATTGGGTTCCCTTCTGCCATTCTGTAGGTTGGCCTCTTTCGAGCCTTCCCAGTAATGTTTGATCTTTCCAAGACTCAGTCCTGCAGCATTTATTGCAGTGAACATAGTACATCTATGTAGATAACTTACCATGATTGTAGATGTTTGAGTATATAAAAGTTGTAGTACCCTTTTCTACCCTCCTACCCCTCTTCTTAGCTGCCTGGGGCTAGGGTTGTGGTGTGTTTCCTACCCTTCAATACCTCCCCCAGTATCTGCTCCCTTAGATCAAGGTCTCTGGTTGTCATTAGGTTTAGTAGGTCAGGTCATGCTACACTTATGCAATTTCTGACTCCGATACCTCAGACAAGAAAGACTTGAAGGTGGTGCTGGCCAACATACCTTCATGGATGAATAAGGATATCAGCAGGGAGATGGTGAAAGACCCTAGTATTTGGGCTGACTGCAGGCTTCTGCATGGCAGGAAGTCCTCAGACTTGGTACTGTGATATTGATCTACTCAAACATTTGCAGTTATGCAACAGCACTTTGCTGCTGGCTGATATTTGTCTCAGTTAGGATAGAAAGTATGTGTGGGCCACTGTAGGGTGCTTCAGTGCTAGTTAAAGGTTGTATTGTCACTTACCATATAATATACCATGTTATACATAAGGCCAGATGCCCTAGCACTTGAAAGTCTTATGCTGACAAATGGAAAAGGTTCTGCACCTGGATCCAGGCTAAGGGAGCCAATACGGCATGGCCCTCCATCCCGGATTACTTAGCTGACCTACTACACAGTGGCCTCTCTTTCTGCTCTATGAAAGTTCATGCTTCTGCTGTCTCTGCTGGTTTCCCCACTGAGCAGCCCCTTTTCTCACACCCTTTTGTCAAACAGTTCCTAAGAAGGGCTAGCAACTTGAGCCCACCCAGAAAATCACCAACCCCAGCCTGGGACCTTAACTTTGTATTGGAAAAGCTCACCCTGCCCCTTTTCGAGCCAGCTTTATTTGCAGGGCTAAAATTTCTCTCCTGGAAGACCGCTTTTCTTCTGGCCATCACTTCAGCCAGAAGAGTCTCCGAGCTGCAAGCGCTCATGGCTGTGGAACCCTTCATTATCTTCCATGCTGACAGGGTATCCCTCAGAACTAACCTCTCCTTCATGCCCAGGGTGGTGTCCAGTGTGGCTCTCAACCAATCCATTCATTTGCCCACCTTTTTCCTAATCCACAGAACAAGGGGGAAAGGATGCTGCACCCTCTAGATATGCACAGACAGCTCAGATTCTATCTAGACAGGACTAAATCCTTCAGAAAGACTGCTGGTTAACTTTGCTACAGGGGCAGAAGGCAAAGCCATCTCTTAACAAACCATTTCCAAATTGATAGCACACTGTATCCATTTCTGCTGCAAACAACATGGAAAGCCTTCCTCCAAGGGTTCAGGACTCACTCCACCAGAGCAGCCTCCACCTCTGCAGCTTTACTCAGAGGAGTCCCCACCAAGGGACATCCTGGAGGCTGCCACCTAGACATCTGTTCACACTTTTACCAAACATTACCACCTGCCTCTCTTCTTCAAATCCAGGGCAGAGTTTGCCTCTGCAGTCTTGCAGGGCATCCTAGCCAGCCCCTAGTTCCTTGACTGCCTCCCCCCATTTCCTTAGCTTTGGGAATCAACCCAAATGTGATGACTGCCACAGTGAAACACGAAGGACGTAGTACAGTTGTGTGCACTTACCATAAATGTAGATGTCAGAGTGTATTCATTGTTGCAGTCCTGGATACCCTCCCTCCAGCCCCTTTTTCCTTTTCTTCCCTTTCCTTTCAAGGGACATATTGGTATTTACTATCTATTGGTGGGGCTCTTCCACCAGAACCTGGCTCCTACCTCGGGGCTCCTGACAGGTTAGAGCAAGAAAAACTGATGTAATGGCGTCTGCTGCCTTACTTTATACTACTGATGACCTGACTTCAGTCCTGAAGTGACAGCAACCGATGCAGAAATACTAAGCCTCTGGTATTCAGGCCGTCCGAGGGCTACCCTGGCAGGGATAACCCAAATGTGATGATTGCAACAGTGAATATACTCAAACATCTACATTTATGGTAAGTGCACACAACTGTACTTTGAGTCCTAGGCCTCAGCTCTCAGAACCCTCACAGGTGGGAGAGGAGGAGACCTCTGTTTCTTCCTCAGAAGAATCTCTCTCTTACGCCTCCCAACTCCCTTCCTCCCTTGGTAACACTTCTCCAGAGGAAGAATCTGATGAAGCTGATTCCCTTGCAGAAGATCTTACCTTTAGGGAAAAAATAGTAAAGATGAGAGTATTTCAAGTGGGATTCATCTGAGGTGACAGCGGTACAGAAACAGTACTCTGAGCTCCTGCAGGTGGATTCCCCAGCTCTCTCAGCTGTTCCACCTATACGTCCAGCCTTTCTTGATGCTTTCACTGCAGCATCCATGAATCCAGACTCTCAACCTTCTGCTCCCTGCAGACCTGATAGGTGTTTTATAAGGTTCCTGAGACAGCTAAATTCCTGGTAAAGTGCCCTGCTCCAGACCCAGCTACTATCTCAGTCTCTACTGACAAGGCTTCAAACTTACTGCCTTCAACTTCTTTCCTCCTTGCTCACAAGGTCAGCAAGGCCATGGAGTGGTTGGGCAAAAAGATGTACACTTCTGCTATTCTGGCATTCAGGGTAATCCATTACCAGACATACATGTCTAAATATGCCTTTTCTCTCTTAGAGAAAATCAACAAATGGCTTTTGGATATGTCTAACTCTCCAGTCAAAGCTCACTGTCCAGTCTTGTTTCCCTGACCTCTCAAGTTTACTAAGCATTCTATAAGGTGCAGCTGTGATGCTGCAGAGCCTCAGCTAGGTTGACAGCATCAGCTTCTGCACTAAGAAGGTACTCTTGGCTACCCCTTCAGCCATTACCAGATGATTTGAGGGCTAAGCTGGTAGATACACGTTTATACAATTCAGTCTTATTTGATTTCAAGGCTGCAGACTCGTTTAAGATGTTGCAACAAAAGGGCAAGGAATTGCAAGATTTTAAAGCATTTATTTGTATCCCCCATTCCCAAGTTTCAAAGGAATTACCCATCCAAAACTCAGTTTATCAGGAAGCATTTAGGTCCCGCTTCCTCTTCCAGACCAAGAAAAGCTACCAGAAAGCAACCCACTCCTGCCAGGACTACTCAAACTACCCCTCAGAGAGCACCCTTTCAAGATATGGCAGGTAGTGTGCGACTACCTGCCATTCTTGAACACCCCCCTCCTCCGTCCCTCTTTCCTTACGACTCTCTCACTCTCTCCAGGTGTGGGGAGACATCACTTCAGCCAAGTGGGTACCATCAATAATAGAACATAGGTAATTCATGACCTGGATCATTCCCCCAAAGAGAAGGGGAATTCCTCAGCCCCCTAAAAACCAGCTTCCTTTCTTGCACCCAGTTCTGGACAACCTTATGGCCCAAGGCACCATTCAGTCTGTGCCACAGTCAACAATGGGAAAAGGCTTTTACTCCAGGCTCTTCCTAGTGCCAAGGTGGCCAATTTTGGACCTTTCCCATCTGAACATTTTCATACATGTACCTACCTTCAGGATGCTTACATTGCAAACACTTTTCCCTCCAATCCTACCTCAGGTGTTCATGGTCACCTTGGACATCAAGGATACCTACCTACATATCCCAATAAGGCTCAGTTTCAGGAGTTTTGTTTCTCAGTGGCCTCCTCTCACTATCAATTCTCAGCCTTGCTCTTCGGTCTTTCCACATCACTGGGAGTCTTTACCAAATGTCTGGCACCAGTGATTGCCTTCTGCAGTACTCAAGGGATCCAAATCTTCCCTTACTTGAATGACTTACTGATCCAGGCAGATTGCAAACAATCCCTCCTGCTTCAGTTGCAGAAAACCATCTCCCTCCTTCAGGCCTTAAGGTTTCAGATAAACTACCCAAAGTCCCACCTGGATCCTGCCCAGGACATAGTCTTCTTTGGGTGCAGGATTCGGACAAACATCATGAAAGCCTTCCTTCCAGCCCAAAAGTTGGAAAGCCTGATACAGTACCTGCTTTTGGTACTTCAAACTAAGGAAATGACTGTAAATCAGTATCTCAGGCTCTTGGGTTACATGGCTTCCACTATCCCTATGCTGCCTTTAGCCAGACTTCACATGAGGAAACTGCAGTGGTACCTCAGGTCCATTTGGACTGAACACTCCCAACCCCTGGAGTACAGGGTTCCCCTCCTGCCTTGTCTCAAGCAGGAGATCCATTGGTGGCTGACCCAGGTGAATCTCAATCCGGGTCTACCACTCCAACCCTCTTCACCAAAACAGGTGATGTACCCAGACCTCAATTGGGGAGCAACTCTGGGGCCCCTAAAAGTACAGGGCATTTGGGCAGAGCCACACCAGAAAGAGCACAACAGTGCAAGAGAAATGAATGCAATACTACTGGCCTTGAAGGCCTTTCAGCCCAGACTTCAACAGGGACCCCTAAAGCTTTACACAGACAATACCACAGTTCTGTAGTATCTCAGCAAGAAAGGGGGAACCAAATCTTACTTTGCAGACCAGACTAGCTCTCCTTGTGTGGGAACTGGCCACCAGTCAGGGAGTTACTCTTCAGGCAGTATACATTTCTTCCCAACAGAGCACTCAGGCAGATTCCCTCAGCAGGTCCATGTCAATGTCCCATGAATCGATGCTACATAAGGATGGCTTCCTGGACCTTGTCCACTGATGGGGTACACCTCAAATAGACGTGTTTGCCTTCAGCATGAACAGACAACTTTCCTCCTTCTGCACCAGACTTCCAGAACCTCAGGTGATGGCAACAGATGCCTTTTCAATCTCTTGGAACGGGATGTTTCTCTATGCATTCTCCCTTTCCCTCTTGTTTAGAAAGTCCTGCTGAAGGTCCAGCAGAACAGGCTGAAAATCTTGTTGGTGACTCCCTACTGGACAAGACAGCATTGGTTCCCCCTCACTCTCCTCCTGCAGTTATCCAAGGGCAATCACAAGAAGTTACCCCACAGAGTGGACCTTCTAACACAGGACAAGGGATCCCAAATCCACCCACATTGGCAATCTCTATACTTCACCTTGTGGATGAGAGAGACTGATCCCTTTCAGACACCTATACAATGAGGACGTGCTTACAGTTGTGCAGGAGGTCAGGAAATCTAATACCAGGAGATCTTGTGTATCCAGGTGGGAAAGATTCTCCATGTGGTGTCTTACAAGGCAGTTGGACTTACAAAGTGAAGTTCTCCTAGTGCTGCCTGACCTGTGTGAACCTTTGCAGACAGGGTTAGCATTCTTCTCCGTTAAAGCCCATGTGTCTGCCATCTCTGCCTGCCTACCTCTGGAGCCTCACTTAGCTTCCAGATTGCCTGCAAAACTGTTCCTTAAGGAGATACTTCATCTCAGGCCACCAAGGAAGCCCATTCCATCTCCATGGGACCTAAATTTTGTTTTAGAGAAGCTCAAACTTCCAAATTTTGAGCCAGCATTAAAAGCTTCTCTAAAATACTGCACATAGAAGACAGTTCTGCTGGTGGCATTAACCTCAGCTTGAAGAGTTTGAGTTGCAAGCTCTCATGGCTGTTCCACCCTTCCTCATCTTCCACAGAGACAGGGTAACTCTACAAACCAACCCATCCTTCATGCCCAAGGTGGTCAATGAGCTTTCCTTAAACCAAGCCATCCACCTACTCACTTTCTTTCCCAACCCACAGCGGGACAGTGAGAGAGTACTACATTCCCTTGATGTGCACAAGCAGCTTAGGTTCTATCTGCACAAAACTAAGTCCATCAGACAGTCTGACCAATTGTTTGTCTCCTTCCATCCCAGGGCCCTGGGGAAAGCAGTAGCTAAGCAAACCATCTCAGCCTGGATTTCTAGGGCTATTGCCTTCTGTTACACACACACCATGGGAAACCCTTACGAGGTAGTGTTAAAGCATATTCCACTAGGGCAACGGCTTAATCTGGAGCCTTCTTCAAAGCTCTGGACACTTCCACTATTCTGGAGGCAGCTACTTGGTCATCTGTACGCACTTTTACCAAACAGTACAAAATAGACCAGATTTCCAGGTCCAGGGCTGGATTTGCCAGAGCTATCCTCCATGGATTCCTGGGGAACTCTACTAGACCCCCCTCCCCTTCCTCACAGTGAGTTTTGGCACTCGCCAAACTGCACAGAATACTGCAACATGTGAATAGAAGGACATAGAAGAGTTATGTAAAATCTTACCATATCCATAGATATACTTCTGTTCCATGTTACAGTATTCCTTATCCCTCCTAGTCCTCCTGATAACAGACATTTCCCTTCTTGGATGGCACAGGACTTGCACTCTCTTTTCTGGGACTGGGTCTGACTGGGGCATGGGGCACTCTGTTCTGAGGTCTGATGCGTGCAGATGTCACTTTTATGGCCCACGCTCAGCTCGCCACGTCAGACATCCCATGCAGTGACTGCAAACCTTTATATACTGGCCGGACATTCAGGTTGCAAGAGGAGAAAACTCATCTGTACAGAATACTGCAACATGGAAGAAAAGGGCATGTATTGTTATGGTAAGATTTTACACAACTCTTCTTTCCCAGGTTGCTAAGCAGTCTCTTCATTGTGTCTTTATGCTGTAGAAGCATCAAGCAAGGGTAGCTGTCTCTGGGCTAGTTATGTGGTTAAGAAAACAGCCCCACCCAGGGCATGTGAAGTTTGAACTCTTGGATGCACCTCGGGGCAAGGTGTTTTTGTTGGATGTTAAGGCTAAAGCAGTTCCTAAGACACTGGAGGACAAGAGTAAAGCCATGCACATACTGTTCAAGACTTTTCACAGCTTTAGCCTTGCAGGTTCAGATGCATAGTATAGCAGGAATTATCCTACCAAGTCCTAGTCAGTCTTTCCTCTCGATGCAGAGGGAGAGAATTGCCAGAAAGGATAGACAACAAAAACAACATAGAAGACAGCAGAATGACCAAGGAAACAGAACAGGTAGTCCCTGCTTCAGAGCTAGGGAGAAGACTTTCCCTGTTCTTAAAATAAAGGACAAACATCACTTAGAAGCAGTGAGTTGTAAACAGAGGAGAATCGAGTTACAAATTACAATTTGTCTGTCTGACAGAGGCAGCAGGTATTCTTGCCATCCCAAAGGAAAACTCTAGGAGGCTTAGGGCTTCATAGAACTAGCATCTCTAAAAGAAAGGGGCACAAGATATTCCTCAGGATTGTTCCCAGTGTCAAGAAAAGAAAGAACTTGGATGCCTGTCTTGGACCTATCAACTCTAAATATGTTGCTAGTTGCCAAACTCAAAATGCTAACCCTATCAAAATTCTTCCCATGCAATCACCTCAGGCGTCCTTGGTCACCCTAGATCTAAAAGTTGCATGCTTCCACACTCTGACATCTACATTTATGGTAAGTAGACACAACTGTTGCAACATGTTTCATCAGATGTTCTTCGTGTTTCACTGTTGCAGTCATTACATTTGGGTAATCTGCTGGCAGGATGCCCTCAGTCGGCCTGAATAACAAAGTCTTGGGTCCTGCGTCGGTTGCTGTCTCTTCTTCCATGATGTCAGGTTGTCAGGGGTATGAAACATGCAGCCGATGCCATTTTATTCAGTCTTTCTTGCCTCGCGGTGCCCGAAGCAGAAGCAGTTCGCAAGTGCCGGTCAGCTGACTCCTGAAATTTTCGCATTTGAGTTTCAGAACCGAAGTCTTCAACTAAAGCTAAGTACTCCACTGGGGAAACTTTTTCTTGCTCCTTACCTATGTCAGTAAAAGTTAATAATTGCATTACTTGTGGGAAGCAAATACCTCCTAAAGATTTTCATATGTACTGTATTCCTTGCCTAAGCCCAGATCATAACGTGCCTTGCTGTCGGTTTTGTGCTAGATTTAACAACCACTATTAAGCGTCTGTATATTTTTGCTTCTAAATATTTTGGATCAAGATTTAATAACCCTGAAATGTCGTTGGTTAGAAGTCCGACTACCGGAGTTCACAAAAAACGCAAAGAAAAAGACAGAGACAGACCGTCGAGATCCAAAACCGACGACGAAACTTCTCCTAAGCCTGTCGCCAGTTCGCTGGTACTCAGTGAGGCGCTTTCGCAGCCCCTGATACCTGCTACTTTAGAGTCGCAGGCCCCTACCGAGACCATGCAGAGTCCGGTATGCCGTGAGATTCTCAGAGATCAGCGGATGTCTCTCCCTCGGTTGAGTTCGGAGCCGCTGAGCAGGCACTGGCTTCTGAGGGTGTTTTCAGGCCTCAACATTTTTATATAAAACCGATGCCAGCTTCAAAAACGAGATCAAAAACATCTTCTATGTCTAACACACCTACGCATGAGCCACGTGCTCAGGACCCTATGCTTAAAAAACAGATTATCAAAATAGCTGAGGACTTAATTACCTTGATCAGGCATTCCCACCCCCCATCTTCAGATCAGGTTTCCATTTCTTCTGATCAGGAATTTTCTGTTCCACCCTATGAGGATTCTGATGCAGAAGAATCCATCCCATCTGCATCCCCTCCTGAGGATTACTCTTTTGGAGAAACCTTGCATACTTTAAGGGAACATTTTCACTGTGAGAGTCAGGATTTCTCTGAATCAAAAAAGAGGCTTAGGGATTTCCTCCTTCTTCCTCAGCATAGGCCTTTGGCAGTACCTCCTGTATTAGACATTGTTGATGATGTGTTTTCGGAATCAAGCTTGGCTCCTGATTCCCTAACTCTGGCTCCTAGTAAGCCAGACAGATATTACAGGGTTCCTGACTCCCACAAATTTCTAGTCAAAAATCCTGCTGCTGATCCTGAGACTCACAGGGTCCCAAAGGTGTGAAGGCCTCTACAGCCAAAAATCCTACCCCCTCTGATAGAGATTCCAGGGCGCTGGATAGATGGGGAAATAAGGTTTACATGTCTGCAACCTTGGCAATTAGGGCCTTAAACTGCCAGTTTCATATGCTTAAATATCAACAGCATGTTATGGGCTCATTGAAACAGAAAATGATGTTGATTTCTGATTGTGTGGAAAATAAAGAATTACAGGAATTTTTGCATTCCGCAGAACAGGTTGGAAAGCATACTTTGCAATGTGGTTTTGATTCCTTGGAGGCCTCCTGCAGGGCTGCAGTTACTGGATCTGTGATTAGAAGGCATGCCTGGCTCAAGGAGCAAAATCTGCCTGATCATGTTAAAACTAAATTGTTGGATGCCCCCTTGCAGCATGATACTCTGGTAATAAGGCAGAAGTGGTTTTAAAGAAAATAGAAGACAAAGCTAAATCTGTGCAAACTGTAAAAGATTTCTTACAAGTGCAGCCACCCAGGTTCAGTAGGCACTGGCCTACTAAAATTTGGTCCTTTCCTGTGTCAAGCAGAGTCACTCAAGGCAAATCCAGGAGCTCAAAAGGCTCTAGATACCAATCACAGGGTTCTTACAGGTCAAAGTAATGGGGTGCCTGCACCTCCAAATCTGGAGGAAACAAAGCACAACCCTACAGTAAGCAGTCTCAATGACTTCCCTCTACCTTCACCAAACACTTATCTTTTGGCAGGCCCCTTGGGGGGTAAATTAGCACTTCATCCTCAAAATTGGCAGTTAATTACCCAGGACAAGTGGGTATTAAACATAGTATCCCAGGGGTACAGATTTCATTTCCATACTTTGCCAATTCCAAACGGTTGGCCAAATCTGCCACAAAATCAGTGGGCATAGGCTCAGAAACAAGTTATGTCCCTCATGGATATGGGGGCTATTCAACCAGTACCAGAAAAGGAAAAGGTTTTTATTCAAGACTTTTCCTGGTACCCAGAAAAGACGATGCCTGGCGTCCTATACTGGACTTATTGATTTTGAACACGTTCCTGGACATTCCAAAATTCAAAATGCTGACTTTACAACAGCTACTGCCTATGCTGGGCAGGAACGCTTGGTTAGTGACTCTAGACTTAAAAGAGGCGTACCTGCATATACCAATAAGGGAATCATGCAGAAGATACCTCCGCTTCAAGGCAGGATTTTTGCATTACCAGTTCTCTGCACTGCCCTTTGGCTTATCTACTGTGCCCAGGGTCTTTACAAAGTGCCTGGCACCAGTAATTACATTCTGCAGACAAATAAGCATACAAATGTATCCTTATCTGGACGACTGTCTCATTCAAGCAGAGGACAAGGACACTCTTCTTCAACATCTGGTGTTTGTAAAAAAGGCTTCTAACATGCCTAGAGTACACAATAAATGAAAAGAAATCCCAACTTGTACCCTGTCAAATAATTACATTCCTGGGTGCAGGCTTGAATTCAACTGCCCAGATGGTTTACCTTACGCCAGACAAACAAAGGCAACAGACAACATACTTCAAACAAATGGCAACAAAAACCCAATTATCTGCAAGACAAATTCTGCAGGCTTTGGGGTTCATGGCATCCTACATTCTAATTCCATATGCGAGACTGCATATGAGGAAACTTTAATGGTACCTAAAAAGCTTATGGAGTCAATATTGTCACAGTCTGGAAACAATGATTCCTGCCATTCCCTGCCTACAACAGGAGTTTCTTTGGTGGGCAGAGACATGTCACCAAAACAAGGGACTGTCATTCACTCTACCCCCTGCCACCCAAACCCTAACTACAGACGCATCAGACTATGCTTGGGGCGGCACACCTGGCGGGAAGATGCATTCAGGGCAAATGGAGCCCAAAACAAATGCATCTGCATATCAACCAGAAAGAGATGCTAGCTGTTCAGAATGCTCTGACAGCCATCAAGGACTTACTTCATCCAGGACAACTACTGATAAAGACGGACAACACCACAGCTGTGTGGTACATAAACAAGCAGGTAGGTACACATTCCTACCCCCTTTGCAGACTAGCCATGGCATTGTGGAACACAGCTTTGACTTACCAAATACATCTTCAAGCTCAATTCCTGCCAGGAAAACAAAATACTCTGGCAGACTACCTAAGCAGAAATCTTATGGACCCACACGAGTGGAAACTGGATCCACAAATCTTCAGCATGTTAACACAGGAATGGGGGAGTCTAGACATAGATCTATTTGCCTCTCCCCAAAATTGTCACCTGGACAAATTCTGCACAAGGACTTATCATAGACAAGCATGGAAAGTGGATGCCCTATCCTTCAATTAGAAAAAAACTATCAGTCTATACCTTTCCCCCTCTGCCTCTGCTCTCCAAGGTTTTACTGAAGGTCAAACAGGAAAAAACAAAAATGATCCTAGTTGCTCCGGACTGACCTCGCCAGCACTGGTACCCAATTTTAAGGAATATGTCTCAACTCCCTCCTTGGTACTTGCCTCTAATACCTCATCTACTGTCTCAGCAGAACAATCAAATTCTGCACACTCCGCTCCAAACTCTGAACCTGGCAGCATGGTTGATCATTTAATTATTCAAACAACACCTCTCAGTAAATCTGTGATGGATGTCATTTTGGAAGCCAGAAGGCTTAGTACTAGAAAATCTTATGCTGATAAATGGAAGAGATTCTGTGCTTGGAACCAAGCACAAGGAACGGCTACAGCAAAGCCCAATATCCCTCAAATTTTACAATGTTTGACTGAGATGCTTGACAAGGGCCTATCATTTTCTTCAATAAAAATCCATGCCTCTGCCATCTCGGCTCATTACAACACGGAGCCTCCCCTCTTTTCTCATCCTCTGCTTAAACAGTATCTTAGAGGGGCCAAAAATTTAAGGCCTCCCAGATCATCACCGATTCCTGCATGGGACATCAATTTTGTGCTGGAAAAACTCACCCTGCCTCCTTTTGAACCAGCAGCTACTGCGGATATAAAAGTTTTATCTTGGAAAACAGCTTTCCTCTTGGCAATCACTTCAGCAAGAAGGGTTTCAGAACTACAGGCTCTCACGGCTGTGGAGCCTTTTATTACATTTTACCCGGACAGGGTGTCCCTCGGGACCAATCCTTCTTGTGTGCCTAAGGTGGTATCCAGTGTGGCTCTTAACCAAACAATTCACCTGCCAACATTTTGCCCAAATACGCAGAACAATGGGGAGCGGATTCTGCATTCATTGGACGTACACAGACAACTAAGATTCTACTTAAACAGGACCAAATCTATAAGAAAGTCTGAGCAACTACTGGTGGCATTTGCTGCAGGATCAGAGGGGAAGGCTATATCAAAGCAGACTGCTTCTAAGTGGATAAGCCACTGCATTCGTTTCTGCTACTTGCACCATGGTAAACCTGTGCCCAAGGGGACCAGGTCACATTCCACCAGGGCTGCCTCTACCACGGCAGCTTTTCTCAGAGGAGTTCCAACCAAAGACATTCTAGAAGCTGCTACTTGGAGCTCTGTTCATACCTTCACAAAGCATTATCATTTGCCTCTCTTCTCCAAATCCAGGGCAGGCTTTGCCACTGCAGTTCTGCAGGGCCTTATAGCTGCTCCTAATGCTGTTTAGTTCCTTCCTCCCATCCATAGCTTTGGGATTCTACCCAAATGTAATGACTGCAACAGTGAAACACGAAGAACATTGTACAGTTGTGTACACTTACTATAAATGTAGATGTTCGAGTGTATTCACTGTTGCAGTCTGGGTTACCCACCCGCCATCCCCCTTTTTCTATAACTTCTCTTTCCTTCACTATATTCTAAAGCCTTTGTGGTGTATTTGCTTTTAGATGAAGGTAAAGTTTATGTTGTTAAAAGTGCATTTATATATATATTTCTGTTAATTTATATATAGATATAGATATAGATATAGATATATAGATAGATATAGATATAGATATATAGATATAGATATATAGATAGATATAGATATAGATATATACATAGATATAGATATAGATATATAGATAGATATAGATATAGATATATAGATAGATATAGATATAGATATATAGATAGATATATAGATATATAGATAGATATAGATATATATATATATATATATATATATATATATATATATATATATATATATATATGTATATATATGTATATATGTGTGTGTGTGTGTGTGTGTATGTGTGTGTGTGTGTGTGTGTGTGTGTGTGTGTGTGTATGTGTATATATATATATATATATATATATATATATATATATATATATATATATAAAATTTGCTCCCCATTTGGGGGACACCTGACATCTGGGGCAAGAAAAACTGAATAAAATGGCATCGGCTGCATGTTTTATACCCCTGACGACTTGACGTCATGGAAGAAGAGACAGCAACCGACGCAGGACCCCCAAGACTTTGTTATTCAGGCCGACTGAAGGCAACCTGCCAGCAGATTACCCAAATGTAATGACTGCAACAGTGAATACACTTGAACATCTACATTTATGGTAAGTGTACACAACTGTACCATACTGCTCTGTGTACTATATTTTAAATCCCCTGTCAAACATTTTATGATGAAGTGATGAGCTCAGCATTACAGCAGATCTGGAGTGGAATTTTAAGTTTATTGTTTCTGCTGCTTTTCTTGTACAGGAGACAAGCTTCCAAAGGAAAACCTGGTGGTGCTGACTAAAAACCATGAGAAACCAGTACATGCGACTGTGGAAGAAGCAGAACCCCAGGATCAGAAAACTGTATCTGATGAGACCTCCGGCAGTAAGTATCTGAGTGGATTATGAATTGGTCTAGTTTAAGAACAAGTTAAGAAGTTGGTGAAGGACAGTGCAAGGATGTAAATGTATGATAATGTCAGAAAAGAGAATTAAAACTATCAGCTGTTATTGATATTTCCAGTTTTTACATTTGTGTTTAAACAGTCAGCAGTTACTGGCTTCTTGGTCTGTTAACTGGAGTAGTTCTTCATGACCAGGCTGCTAGAGTTCCTGCCTGCTAACTCTTTTGGGGGTTGTCTTGTATTTTGAGGTTCAGCTGCTTGTAGCTTAATTGCTTGCACTGTCTGTACATATATTTGCTCCAAGTTTATGTGACCTCAGAGACAGTCTATGTGTAGTTCAGAGGTGCGCAGGCAGAACTTCAAGGTGGGCATCCAAAGGGTCTTGACCTTGAAAGTGTATATTTGTTAAACTTGCTGCCATGCCATTCACTAGTATGTCTTGGTGATGTGGTGATCAAGTGAGTTAGTGGCACAGGAACACTTTGAGTTAAAGGAAAACTCCACCCTCAAATGAAAAAAACATTTTTTTTTCATTCTGTCTTTCCTGACCTATTTTAATGGTTCCGTGTTATATGATCAAAGACGCATTCTTTCGAATGCGTCTTGATAGAACTTAAAAGCACGAAATATTAAAATACCGAAACAGCATATAACCAAATTCTTTCCCTGGGAAGGAAATTGCTTGGCTGCCTTCATTATTTTGCCGTTTTTCATCACTGTAGTGCGATCTCGAAGTTGGTATATTTAAGTAGGGGGGTGGGGGGCACAGCCCCCCTCTTTATGTATTTTTTTTTTCTTTTTTGGAATAGCAATTTTTTCCCTGGGAAAAAAAATCGCTGTTCTAAGAGTTCGGGATTGTAAGCTTTTGCTTACATGGGGTTGATAAATCAGTGTTCACTTTTTTAAGCGTTCGCTGATTTAATGTAGACTCATTTTTAACACCCCAAAATCACTCTGAGTGCTTTATTTGTCATTTTAGCCTGTTTTCCACAACGTGGCTACCAGTGGGGTTGCTGTATCAACGTGATCTTGTTCTTCCTAAACCCTTTATTTTTCCCATAATACTTTGTATGACTCATGCCAGACATAAGGAAGTAACTTTGAATTCCCGTGCCATTGACATATAATGGGATTTGGGAGGGTCACTGTTCTTTCCTTCACTTTCTGTTAAAGGACTGCTTTTTTTCCGTCTCTAATCACTTTCATTTATGTTTGGCTCATACCTTTTTTTACACTATACTTAGAAGTTATCCAGCTACAGCCAGAAAAGTGACTAAATTGCTGGCCTTTGTTCAGTGTTTTCTTTTGTAGTCTAAGATGAATTGATTCTGCAAGGGTCTCAAAGTGCAATGACAGTTTTAACACCTCTGCAGTAGTGCGGGGGAGGGGGACTCTCATTTCCTCTCTCTCTAACTTTTAATGCTGCGGTAATGCTACTCTGCTACTGCATACATACCGCATGCTTCTCTCATCCTCGCCAGTCTAGCCCCATGGGTTTGGACATTGACCTCATGATCACGGGCAGCTGTGGAAAAAACAGAACAGAATACCATTATGAATACCCGTTTTGCCTGTATTCAGCTTTTAAGTCTTGCAAGTACTCTTTGTAGTTGATACTTACACAGGTGTGATGTCTGCAGTCCTAAATTCCCCTGATCTGATCCAGTGGTCGAGGATATCCCTCAACCTTCTCTGTAGGCCATTGTAATTATGCCTACATTGGTCAGCAGTGTGCAGGATGCTGGTGACATTGGTTATAGCCTGGGCTAAACTATCTCAAGCTTCCAGCTTATACTGGGAGCCAGAATAGCCCCCCCCCACAGAAGCCTGGCACTATGGTTAAATAAGAGTCCAGTAAAAATCTTGAACTTCTGGACACCCCATCTCTGTACCCTAAACTTGACACCTTCCCCACAGATGCCTGCCATGTCTGCAGTGCATCTAGAGTAATGGAGACTGAAGCTTTTCCACCATTTTCACTTATTGTGTTTACTGGGAGTGTGCACACTGTTTGAAACTGTTGCGTTCCACTTACCATCACTTAACGCCATTCTTGGCTGTGAGAACCCCAGAGCACAGTGCTAGCATGATGGTAAGCGAAAAGCAACAGTGACAAGCATTGAGGCATTACATAATTGCAGTCGCAATTTCAAGGTTATTGGATGTACAGGCAGTTGTGTATGTATGCTAGGCAAATGTGAAGGCCATGCCAATCCAGATAACAGAAATATATTAACAAGAATATAGTACACGGTATACCCACAGTCATACATGTAATAATAAATGTGATAATACATAGATATGTACATAAATTTTATTTTATTTTACATTTGTTTACCGGGATAGTCTGACTGGACACAGGTCCATTTTCCACGGAGGCCTGGGGGAGAAAAGTTCTAGTTTGCATACATCAATCAGGAAGAAACAAAACATAATCGAAGAATAGCAAGCAGTGCATAGTAATCAGCTCCAGATAACATATATCAGTCAAGAAGAAACACGCAACTCATAATAGCATGCAGTACATAGTATTCGTATGAATGTATATTATTTTTTACTATCAGTGGGATTAATCTAAAAGTCACACATTGTAAACGAGTCACTCCTGACAGTACTTTATATGGTATTAGTATAGAATTCACGGATTGTAAACTATGTCAGATGTTGAAGGTAGTTAAATTGTTACGAAATAAAAAGGTGAAGCAGCATAACAGAGTACTGACACTAAGTGGGAAAATAGAAAATAAGTTTGCAGTGAGCATAATGACCGGAGGTGGCAAAGTAGTGTCTCAGTCCTCATACTTATAATAATGACTGGAGGTGGCAAATTAAAGTAGTGTCTCAGTCCGCATACTTATAATTCATATCAGCTCCAATATGTCAGATGTTATAAGTGAGAGCAACTGTAATGGGCAGTGGAACAGCAGTAAAAGTGTATGGAATTTGTTGTATTCTAACCCAGGGCCATATGTATGGCAGTCTTACACTTAACCTGTTGCCAGAAGAAGGTTGAGAAAACACTTGTCTGTGTTACAGTTCATTGCTGTTAACTGCAGTGTCACAGCAGTAAAACAAAGGTTACACACCCTGTAGTAGAACCTAGGGCCATCTGTACTCCAGCATTACACTTGCACCTGCTGCCACAGGACTAGTTACATGACTTTCCCTATTTACTAATTTTTTAAGGTCTCACTGTTAATTGCCACTCAGCATTGCTTAGCAGGTTTGCGCAATGGCCAGTAGTATTAATTGAATGCATCCAGTTTCTTTTTTTGACTGTCTGGGTCCTGTCTGCTTCCTGGGTGCCAGTTGTCAATTTTGCAGCCAAACCCGATGTTCACTTTTCTCTGGTTCCCGTGTTTGTGCTGAGGCACATCGCGCAAACACTGCCCCCCCCCCCACACACACACACACATAAAAAGGGAGAGGACATGCATAATAGAAAATGTTAGTACACATGAGATATTTCTACATAGGTCTGGATTTGAACTCTCACTCTAGTGCACCTTCAAAGCACAGGATGGGAGCATTATCCCTCTTTGCCACACAAACAGCTTTGCAGCAGTGAACTGAACTCAGTCTACACACAACCTACTGCAATAGCATTTATGGCATTATCATATCATATAAATGTTATTTCTACATTTATTAGTTTTGGATGTAGTGCACCTAGTAATCAAACAACCTTTTATGATTATTGCTTGCAAATATACATCTCTGTCTTACATTTCTGTGTTTGCTGGCAATTATTCATTTATTTGAGCAGTAATCTGCAACATGCAGTGTGTAGGCCATTCTATATCATTGGCCTTAAAATGTGTTAGGATAGTAAGTGGAAATAATATCATATGGAGTTGCCAACAAATGAAGGGCAGGTTTGGTATGAAGGAACACAACCTCTGACTTGTGTGCTTCTTACTTACATTTCCAAACTTACATCTAACATTTTGTAGGTCTAACCTGCCACACCTAGTGGAAAGTAAGGCAGCCTGCAGTGCTGTTGTGTTTTCCTTCTACCAACCACTAATCGTTCACAGTTACAATCCATTAAAACCAAATACTAAAGGAGTACCTGCACTATGTTTGCATCTCCTACACAGATCCATTTTTTTAATTCAGCAATTCTAATGAGTTCACCTCATTTTCATCTTCACTGTGCTAACAGCCCTGAATCTACACCATATAAAAAAGTCAACAGTGTAGCTGGGCAAACTGATGGTGAGGGAACTTGTTTATGTTGAGGAGACTGCACATAATGTTATTTAAAGGAGTACTGAACTTCCGAGGGTATACTTCCATTTGGTCAGCTGCATATGCTGAAATGTATTTAAGAAGAATCTGAAGCAAAGGCTTTTAAACTTTTATCTGTATGCATTAGTTAGAAGTGTACTGATGGAGTGGGCATGTTTTGCCAAGCCATTTCATAGGTATACATGATTGCAAGTATATAAAAATGAAATGTGTGATAAATATGTACAAATGTTTCGGGGAAGAGTTCCGTTGATAGCGCATGTAGCATTTCAAAGATGGTTTGTTAGCAAAATGTGCAATTTTCCTGTTGTTTTTGGGGGGGGGGGGTAAAGGTGAGTTGCTGTAATGACACAAACAAGGACACGTTGCTCTTGTTACTCTCCTTGTTTTGTGGCACGTTGCTCTTGTTACTCTCCTTTTGTGACATGTTGCTCTTGTTACACTCCTTGTTTTGTGACGCGTTGCTTTTGTTACTCTCCTTGTTTTGTGACACGTTGCTCTTGTTACTCCTTGTTTTTTGACACGTTGCTCTTGTTACTCCTTGTTTTGTGACACGTTGCTCTTGTTACTCCTTGTTTTTTGACACGTTGCTCTTGTTACTCCTTGTTTTGTGACACGTTGCTCTTGTTACTCTCCTTGTTTTGTGACATGTTGCTCTTGTTACTCTCCTTGTTCTCTGACATGTTGCTCTTGTTACTCAACTTGTTTTGTGACATGTTGTTCTTGTTACTCCTTGTTTTGTGACAAGTTGCTCTTTGTTTTGTGACATGTTGCTCTTATCTCCTTGTTTTGTGACACATTGCTCTTGTTACTCTCCTTGTTCTCTGACATGTTGCTCTTGTTACTCTCCTTGTTCTCCGACATGTTGCTCTTGTTACTCTCCTTGTTTTGTGACACGTTGCTCTTGTTACTCTCCTTGTTCTCTAACATGTTGCTCTTGTTACTCTCCTTGTTTTCTGACATGTTGCTCTTGTTACTCTCCTTGTTTTGTGACGTGTTGCTCTTGTTACTCTCCTTGTTTTGCATCCTGCCTCTCTCATTCCTGTTTCACATCTGTAAACTGCTGTATGTTTCTACAGGGGGTAATGCTGAGTGTCTATTTTTGATGTTTTGTCTGAAATCAAATATTTAGTACTTATGTGATACTTGTGTGTTATCCTTCTTTTGCCTTTTAGGACACCTAGGAGCATGCCACCCAGGTGTGCCAAGACCCCCCTTCACCAATGCTGAGAACCAGGTCATAGTGAATCCCTTTAGGCAATGTGGTGCTTTTCTTCTGGAAAGAGGCCAGGGGGATATGGCACATAGGATGCAAATTTGGCAACAGATAGTTACGGATCTGATAGCCATGGGTGGCCACAACAGGACATAAAAGCAAGTGTGCCACACAGCCACTAACATGATCATGCATGTTGGAGAGCAGCTGCAGTGGGTTGTTACCAGATGGGTAGAGGGGGGAGGGCATGCTAGGGAACCACCACTGAACACCAATTGAAGAGTTTCTGGCCGATGTCTGGGGTCCAGACCATTCAAGGGTCTGTATTAAATCATCGAAGACCCTCTTTGACGAACTGCATTTCATTGGAAATGCCATTCATCGAATTCCGCTGTTGTGGGGGGCACCCGCTAATTATATATACCAACTGCAAGATTGCACTACAGTGAGGAAAGGACAAATTGTGCGATCTTTACTGTACAGTGATCTCCGTATGAACAGTTCAGTGAATGGCATGTTCGATGTAAGAGCACTGAAAATGCCATTCGCTGGACTGAATTTTCAATGATTTAATATAGACCCACAGCTCAAAGGAGAGTGCAGTATAACATGTCCTGGATGTTGGAGCAACAGTTACAGAGATAACAAGTGCGACCAGGAGGAGCTTCCAGGTAGGCTTTGGTATCTCAACAGTTGAATACTGTTGTATAGTGAAACAATTGAAATCAGTATGTTACTTCTATGTCACATGTATTTTTTTTTCGGGGGGGGGGGGTACAATTATTAGCTTAGGTTTGAGTTGACAGCCACACTGTTGTTGAAAGTATACTTAGTGGACATATAAAGGGGTAGAAGTATTACTCCCTGTATTACTTTTAATTGTGATGATGTTGCCCTTATCTCTTGCTTAACTTCTTCCAGGCCCTTCTGAATTGCATAGGAGACTCTCATCTGCAGATGGTAAGCCAAAACATTTTTATGTCAGTACTACTGAGCAATTAAAAGAAATATTTTAGTGTATGTTGTTGATGTCATGCCTGTTGTGTGTATTGCTGTGTCCATGATAGTGGCGTTGCTGTTAGTTTGGTAGCATATATTGGACTACAGTACTATTCATTTTGTGCTGTCTTTCTTGCTTTTTATCACAGGTGATCATGACAGTGAAAGTGTGAAACCTCTGCCGCCTGATGGCAGTGTATCAGCAGATGCTAACGATGGGTGGTCAAACTGATGCACAGTCGGACACTGAGGTTGACATGCAGCCATCCCCTGTAATTCCATTGGGCACAGCCTGTAGGCCTACACCTACCTATTCCAGGGAGCCCTCATGTATTGGACAGGTGGAGGACGATACCATTGATCAGGGAAATATGGCTACTGTGGCTTCAGTGCCTGTTGACTTTGACCATAGCCAAAGCACACAGGAGGGGTTGATGGGGTGCTTTGAGGGGACCTGATGTCCCTCCTCCACCTGGTGCAGGTATTTCTTCCCGTGCCTTCAGCATACATTTAGGGTTGTCATGGAGGCACAGGCACATTCCCATAAGTGCTACAGACAAATGCTAAAGGTTGTAGAGGTGGCATAGGCTGACGTGTGACTCCACTGTGTTTCCAACTCAGTGGATCGGGTAAATGACCATTGGAACTTAGTGTATGTGATGGAATGTCTGCCGGGAGGGGAATAGCATCTTTGTTAGGCATAGGTCAGCCACATCATCTGCTGTCAGCCAATGTGGCCATGCCTGATCACATTCCCATGGTGGCAGTACTTCCACTGCTGCATCAATGAGTTTGCTGTCCGTACTCAGACATAGTAGGCCATGGGGTCATGGTCCTGGGCATCCCTGTGAAGGGAGCTCATCCAGCAGGCATCAGTCACATTCAGGTAGCAGTAGTGCATTTGACTTTGGGTGTTGACGTGCCCATACAGCTCCTGGCAAAGCCAGTTGTCATGTTCGGGGACAACAGTGATGAACTGCCACCCCTACCATGTACAGCTCACACCTGTCCGACATACCAAGACATAGAGCTAGCACAGAACTTGGCTGTGTTCATGCAGACACACACCAGTTTCACCTAGAGGACCCCTACAGACACACACACACTGCAGTAACACATTTTGTCTCACTGACCATTTGTTGGTTTATCCAAATGTCTGCCTGCTTCTCTTTCTTACTCACACACACACTTACTGACCTTTTGTGTCTCCCTAGGCTTCCTAGCCCCCGGTTTCCTTTCTTTTGGATTCAGGGATACATAAGCTTAGTGTCTGATGCTTAGGGTGCATAGCTAACTTAATGCTTTAGTATATCTGCATTTGTGGTGTTGAATTGGTAATTGTACCTTTGACTTGTATTGGGCTTGGAAAGTTACAGTTGATAACATCACAATTTCTTAGCTTTATAGTGAATGATCTTGTGAAGTCTGAAACTGCAGTGTGTATCATTACTTTCTAACTTCTCTCTCTAATGATTTTCCAGTACAAGGCAGATGGTGTTAACCTGAGGGCATGTGGTGGTCATCACTACTTTTGAGAGGTATGACTGTGAATTGTTGATGCCTGAGGCCTACTACTTAGTAACAGACACATATAAGTTAAATACATTTGTGTTACATGTTAGTCATTTCTGTACAAATCTGCTACCTGTTACTTGGCTATTGAATCAACTAATGAAGTGCAAGGGTTATGCCAGGCATGTCGAAGACATGCAGCCATTCTATATCACTGGCCTTAAAATGTCTTAGGATAGTAAGTGGAAATAATCACTCCAGGTTCAGGACTTACCTATATCATTGGCCTTAAAATGTGTTAGGATAGTAAGTGGAAATAATATCATTCCAGGTTCAGGGCTTACCTTGTAAATGCAGCAGTTGCCACAGTTTTAGTCCAGGGCTGACTCTTGTCTGATGCAAGCAGTATACAAGCCAATACACGGGGAGATAAAGGTTGCCTGGCATCAATGTCAGTATAGGTATGTGTGTAGGAGAAAGACTTTAGCTCCTAAGGTGCTGAGTGAGAATGGTATGCATTGTCTCTTAGCCAATACAAGGGCATATTGAGCACACCTATGTCTGCATTAAACCCACAGCAGCTGGTGATTCCCCCTCTGATTCCTCATCTGCCTGTGCGCCCTTGGCCTTGGTGGTGGAGTGTTGTGTCCCTTCCTTTTGCTGATCCTGCTGAAGCGGTTTACTCAGGATTATGTTGTGTAGCATGGTGCTTACTGTGAATTACATGTCTGTGGATTGTACTGTAGGGCTCCCCCAGATGTAGCTAGGTTAGCGGAACCATGACTAGCCCAAACACATGCTCTGATATTTCTGTTTTGAGAGTGTATGCCTCATTATAGCATTCTTCTGTGGGTGTGTGTGAATTTCTGATGGGTGTTATCAGCCGCGGTTCCAGTGCATAGCCTGCATCTCCCTGTAGCTGACCCTGTGGGATATCCCTCCTAGCAAACATCTGGTTAGAGTTGGGAGTTGTGCCAGATATGAGTCGTGATAACCGCCACAGTTGCCAGTGCACACATTTAAGATGATTCCATTGGCATTACATATGACTTGGCAATTGATAGAGTGGTAGCCCTTTCTGTTTATGTAGAGCCTACCCTGTTCCCCAGGTGGTGCCTTCATTTCTATATATATGCAGTCTGTGGCACCCAGTACTTCAGGGTAGTGTGCTACACGGTATAAGTCCTGCATATTTCTGGACCTCTCCTCAGAACTGCTGGAAAAACATGTGGTCACTGGCATGTTGGAGCATAGCATTCAGGAGGATCCTGGATGCTGATGCCTGTGACACCCCCAGTGTGCCCCCTGTTGGGCTCTGAAAAATACCTGTAGCTAAGATTCTAAGGACTACACATACCTTTGTCTTCACTGAGGTGGGTTCCCTCTGTTGGCTCTGGCTCTGAGCAAAGAACGGCAGAGGTCGCAGAGTTCCTGTCCACCCTGTAGCACTCTACAATTTCCACACCATGTAGGTTGTGAAAAGTTAAACAGGGTGTGAAATCTCTTTTTTTCTCACCCTAGCTTTATTAGCAGCAGTAGCACTGGCTTCAGCCTGTAGCACATACTAACGAATTAAAGCGGCAACAGCCCTAACGTTTTGTCCGTGTCAACTTCTTTCAGTGGTTGTATTCCAAAGGTTTTAGAATCGCAGGAAAAACCAGCATGGAGTCTACATGGATGCTTTATAGCTTGCTGGATAGCTCCACCTTGTTGGCTTGGTTTATTAGCACGCAGTTCGGCTGCTTATGCTGTAATTAGCTTGCCACTGTGTTTACCTTGTTTGCGCAGTGCTGTGCGCCTCTACACAGTGCTTACTGAATGTAAAATGTGCTGAGTGCGCCTCACACCACGCACACTTGTATGCTTTATTGAACCCCTCCCTCTACTCTGCTCACTTTCTTCGTTAGTCTGTCAGCTGTAGATTTTACCTCGGAACAGTTTAACCCCCCACCACCAGAGTTTCCTGATGTTTGTGATGAGTATCCCTTGCAGTTAGGAATGTCCTCATTATTTCGCCTTATACTACTGCAGAACACACGTCTTCTCACCTTTGGGGTTAAAAAAAAGTACTCGTTTCCCCTGCATTCAGGATAAGGTAGTACAATTAAAGAACTTTTAGTGATGCAACATAAAAAGACATTTGACTATCTTTAAAATGTAATGTTAAATAAAGAATAAAAAAATACTGATAGGAGAAGCTACCTTACTTTGATTATTCATTCAGTAATCTTCAGAACCATGCTGAGAATAAAGGAAAGGACCTTTTAATGCCTGCGGGGACGACGCAAAAAGTGTTTTCTTATATTTAGCAGTGTAAGTTACAAAATGACTTTCTGTTACAGTATTACACATTTAATTGCATAATAAAAGTTAATGTACATTTAAAACCGTACACACTGATTTGCCCATTGTAAATTCAGCATTACCCGCAAGAAAAAGCCAGGCAGTGGTATTAGCTGAAAACAAATAGATAGCAGCCTTCATGATGTTTATCGTGTTACACTGCTGCAGTCATTACACTTGGGTTATCCTGCCGTCAGGCGGTTTCCCCAGTCAGCCTGAGTTCCAAAGTCTTGGTCTGGCGTCGGTTGCTGTTGCCTCCTCCATGATGTCAGTGCGACAGGGGTATATAAGATGCAGCTGACGCCATTTTCTTCAGTCTTTCTTGCCGCGCGGTGCCCGAAGCAAAAGCAGTTCACAAGTGCCAGTTGGCCGACTCCTGAGATTTTCGAATCCAGAACCGAAGTCTTCTACAAAGCTAAGTACCCTGTTGGGGAAACTTTTTTTTGCCTCAGACCGATGTCCGTAAAAGTTAATAACTGTATTTCTTGTGGGAAGCAAATACCTCCTAAGGATTTCCATTCTTATTTTATCCCATGCCTGGGCCCAGACCACGACGTCACTGGTTGTCTGTTCTGTGCTAGGTATAACAAGCGCACTATTAAACGTCTGTTTGATTTTGCCCGACATTACTTTGCGCTTTTTATGAACTGCGGTTGTCGTAAGTTCCGACGGCATGGTGTAATTAAAGTTTCTGCCAAAGACAGGCATCCGATTCCCAAAACTGACGAGGCCTCTTTTAGGCCAGTCGCCGGTTCCCCGGTTTTCAGCGAGGCACCTTTGCAGCCCCTGATGACTGCTTCTGCAGAACCACAGGATCCACCGACTCCCTCGTGGAGATGGCTGGGCCATCGGGCACACTAGTTTTACAGACTACCGAAACCGACCCTGCTGAGGGATCCAGAGTACAGGAGCAACCCTCAGCTTCAGAGGGTGTCTTCAGGCCTACTCAGCTAAGCATTAAACCCTCTTCTAAGTCTAAGCCTCCATTAAAAACAAAGAAACAAATAGTCTCCAGGACAGGCCTCCATGCCTAAGAAACAAATGCTTAAAATGGCCGAAGACCTAATCCCTCTGATCAGGGGGTCCCACCCCCCACCTGATAAAAGGCCTAGACAGGATGCAGACTGACTCATCCAACCAGGTGTCCATTTCCTCAGATTCATCCTCAGACCTAGGTTATTCTTTACCCCCTTATGAGGATTCTGATGCTGAGAAATCAATTCCATCAGCCTCTCCACCAGAGGATTATTCTTTTTGGGAAACCTTACACACCATGAGGGAGCATTTCCATTGGGAAGGCCAGGATTACTCAGAATCCAAGAAAAGGCTCAGAGATTTCCTATTATTACCTCAACACAGACCCCTTGCTATTCCGCCAGTGCTAGATATTGTGGATGATGTGTATACTGAATCCAGCTTAAATCCTGATTCCTTACCTCCAGCAAAACCAGACTGGTATTAGAGTCCCTGACTCACATGTATAAAAGCCCTGTGGCAGACCCAGAAATTATTTCTCAGGGAACCAAAGGGGTTAAGGCCTCATCAGCAAAGAATCCAGTACCCTCTGACAGAGATTCCAGAGCATTACACAGATGGGGAAAGAAAGTATATACGTCTACAACTCTAGCAATGAGAGCCTTAAATTGCCAGATGTCCTTCAAGGATGCATCTGCAGTCATAACATATGGGTTGTCCTGCCTCAGGCAGCCCTTCGGTCGGCCGGATTCCAAAGTCTGGGTCTGGCCTCGGCTGATGTCGCACTTTCCCCGACGTCCGAGCGTCTGGGGTATAAAAGCATCAGCCAACGCCATTTTCCTCAGTCTTTCTTGCCACGCGGTGCCCAAAGCAGAAGCTGTTCACAAGTGCAGGTCGGTCAGATCCAGTGAATTCAGCTACCGAAGACTTCGAAAAAGCTAAGTACCCCGTTGGGGACTCTTTCTTGCCTCAGCCGATGTCAGACAAAGTAAATAATTGTTTAACTTGTGGGAAACAAATACCTCATAAGGATTTCCATTCCTACTGCCTTCCTTGCTTAGGCCCAGACCACGACGTATCGGCCTGTTCAGCCTGTGCTTCCTTCAACCGACGAACTCTTAGACGTCGGTCGGAGTTTGCAGAGGATTTTTTTGGGGCCAGTTTTGCGTATAAACTGCCGTCGGAGACTCCGACATCGCATTTGGTGAAAAAACGGAAGGACAAGGACCGACACTCGCGGCCCGCGGTTTCGGCTGAAACCACGGTAAGGCCTACCGCGAGTGTCTCGGTTTCGGCTGAAACCGAGTCCTCGGAGATTCCTTCTTCCGAATCCATTCAACCGACCACCGCGGCCCGCGAGGCCCCGGCTGAGTCGGCTACCGAGCTACCTACCAAAACCAGTGTCCAGGAAATGTCCGACACCATACCTTTGGACATTTCTACTCCTGCACGTGGGGCAGCCAGGCCCCCTGCTTCCATGTCCATTAAGGCCTTTTCTAGGGCTAAAGCTGCTAAACTTTCTAAAGCTTTGCCTCCCAAAACTACCTCCCAGAGGCCTTCCTCTAGTTCTCAGATCCTCACCCTTGCAGAGGACCTTATTTCTTTAATTAGAGGTTCACAACCTCACCTGGACAGGGCCTCTCACCCTCCACCAGACAAAAGGCCCAGGACTGTCCCCTCTGACCCACACTCTTCAGATGAGTCCACGGATGGATCTGAGTTATCAGACCACCAGAAGGAGGCTTATTCGCCCTATGAGGATTCTGATGCTGAAGAATCTATCCCTTCGGCCTCCCCTCCTGAAGAGTTTTCCTTTGGTGAGACTCTACACTCCACGAGAGAGCATTTCAATGGCAAGGTCAGGAATTCTCTGATTCTAGAAAAAGATTTAAGGACCTTTTTACATTTGCCTCAACATAGGCCCTTAGCTATACCTCCTGTTTTGAATGTAATTGATGATGTGTACAATGATGTCAGTACAGCCCCTGATACTCTCCCTCCGGCCCCTGCCAAACCTGATAGATACTACAGGGTCCCGGATTCTCATTTCCATCTGTATAAAGCCCATTCTGCAGACCCAGAAACTATTTCTCAGGGCCCTAAAGGGGTTGCGGCCGCCACTGCCAAAAATCCTCTACCCTCCGAAAGAAAGTCTAGAGATTTAGAGAGATGGGGAAAGAAGGTATATACTTCTGTAACTCTTTCCGTCAGGGCATTAAATTGTCAATTTCATATGATACAGTACCAAGAGTATTTGTTAGATGAACTGAATAAGAAACTTTCTTCTCCTGAACTCCTTGACCGTAAATCCCTTCAGGATTTGGTACACAACTCACAGCAGGTTAGTAATCATTTCTTAAAATGTGGCTATGATGCATTGGAGGCTTCATTTAGGTCAGCTATGACTGGGGCAGTTATTCGTAGGCATGCCTGGTTGAAGGAACAATCTTTGCCAGACCATGTTAAAGCTAAACTCCTGGATGCTACAATGGAGAAACAAAATTTATTTGGCTCCTCTGCTCAGGAGGTCTTAAAAAAGTTTGAAGAAAAGGCAAAATCTGTGCAAACAGTTAAGGATTTCCTGCAAGTACAACCACCAAGATTCAGCAGAAACTGGCCTACTAAGAAATGGTCCTTTCCAGACTCGGACAGAGCCCAGAGAGGCAGGAACAGACGCCCCAGAGGCAGAAGCCAATCGAAGGGCTCCTACAGAGGCCGTCAGTGGCAGCCTGCCAACCAGAGGAGTAGTGCAACAGCAGCAACAACTACTACTACACCAGGACAGGCTCAATGACTTTACTCTGATTCCGCCTACCAGGGCTCAACTGGAAGCACCCTTGGGCAGAAAGCTTGCTTTATTCTCAAAAAACTGGCATTATATTACAAGGGACACATGGACACTGCAAATAATAGACAAAGGATACAGGTTCCACTTCCACACTTTGCCAAAAGGAAACGGAATGCCAAACCTACCACCAAATCAGAGGGCAGAGGCTTTAAAGCAGATCAACAACTTGCTTCAAATGAAAGCTATAGAAAAGGTACCACTTTCAGAACAAGGCCAAGGATTTTACTCCAGACTATTCCTTGTACCAAGAAAAGAAAATCAATGGAGGCCTATTCTCGACCTGTCCGCACTGAATGCTTATCTCATTGTGCCAAAATTCAAGATGCTGACCCTACAGCAACTTCTTCCCATGTTGGGCAAGGAGTCTTGGCTGGTGACTCTAGATCTCAAGGAGGCATACCTGCACGTCCCTATTCGACCAAGTTGCAGAAGACACCTCAGATTTCTTGCAGGATCAGAGCATTATCAATTCTCAGCATTGCCCTTTGGCTTATCTACTGCGCCCAGAGTATTCACGAAATGCCTGGCATCAGTAATTGCACACTTCAGACTTCAGGGGATTCAAATCTACCCATATCTGGACGACTGCCTTATACAAGCGGACAGCAAGGGAAGTTTGATAAAGGACTTGGCCTATGCCATCCACCTGCTACAGGCCTTTGGGATACACAGTCAACATCCAAAAGTCAAGACTTGTTCCATCCCAAAGGATAACCTTTTTGGGTGCAGATCTGGACACAACCACCCAAATGGCCTTTCTCACAGAAGAAAAACAAAAACAACTTCCGGATTACTTCATGATTCTGACAAGACAAACTCAGCTTACTGTAAGGAAAATCCTGCAGGCCCTGGGTTACATGGCATCCTGCATAATTCTGATACCACAGGCCAGGCTGCATATGAGAAAATTACAATGGTACCTAAGGAGTGTATGGTCTCAACACAGTCACAGTTTAGAAACTTTGATACCAATCATTCCTTGCCTTCAAAAGGAGTTCCTGTGGTGGGCTCAGGCCTGCCAGTCCAACAGAGGGTTGCCTTTCAACAAACCAAAAACAAAACAAACCATCACCACGGACGCTTCAGACCGAGGATGGGGAGCACACATGGAGGGCAAATGTATCCAAGGCCTATGGTCTCAAGGGCAGCTGCGCATGCACATAAACCAAAAGGAAATGCTGGCAGTGATGCATACAATCGAGGCTTTCAAACCCTTCCTCCATCAAGGCCACCTGTTAATAAGGACAGGCAACACCACGGTCATGTGGTACATAAACAAGCAGGGAGGCACACACTCCTACCCTCTCTGCCGGCTGGCTATGAATCTCTGGGAGCTATGCCTGAACCTCAGTATCCAACTACAGTCCCTGTTCGTGCCAGGAAAAGAGAATACACTGGCAGACAGCTTAAGCAGAACTACCATGGATGCACACGAATGGATGCTGCACCCAGACATCTTCCAACTCATAGCAAAGACATGGGGAATGCCGGAGATAGATCTGTTTGCCTCCCCCCTCAACCATCAACTGAAGACATTCTGCTCAAGGACATACCACCCACAAGCTTGGAGGGTGGACTCTCTCTCTCTTTCAGCTGGAAAGCTCTAAAAGTATAGGCCTTCCCACCTCTCCCATTAATGTACAAGGTTCTACTGAAGATCAGGGAGGAACAGCCAAGAGTGATTCTGATAGCTCCAGACTGGCCAAGGCAACACTGGTATCCACTATTGAGGAGCATGTCACAGGCAAAACCATGGCCTCTTCTTCTGACGCAGAACAATTTCAAGATCATGCATCCCAACTTGAAAACATTGCAGCTAACTGCCTGGAAAATTCTTTAAATCCCAATCAAAATGTTTTATCACAGAGAGTGAAGGACATTATCATGGAAGCTCGCCGGCCTTCCACAAGGAAGACGTACTCAGCTAAATGGAAAAGATTCCTCATTTGGAACACATCAAAAGGCTCAGATGTGACAGTGGCAAGCATGACACATATTCTGGAATACTTAGCAGAATTGTTCCACAATGGCCTGTCCTATTCTTCCATTAAGATTCATGCCTCAGCAATTTCAGCAGAATACAATGTGGATCCGCCTATCTTCTCACACCCTCTCCTCAGGCAATTTCTGAGAGGGATCAAAAATATTAAACCTCCAAGAAAACCCCCTCTACCTGCTTGGGATCTCAACTTTGTGTTGGAGAAACTAACACTTCCTCCTTTTGAACCAGCAGCATCAGCGGATCTACAGTTTCTGTCTTGGAAAACTGCATTCCTTCTGGCAATAACTTCAGCAAGAAGAGTATCTGAGTTACAAGCATTAATGGCAGTACAGCCATTTCTTATCTTCCATCAGGACAGAGTTTCACTAAGAACCAATCCTACTTTTATGCCAAAGGTGGTATCTAGGGTATCCTTGAACCAAGTTATTCACTTGCCTACATTCTTCCCAAATCCACAGAATAGAGGGGAAAAACTTCTGCACACCCTGGATATACACAGACAACTACGCTACTACTTGGACAGAACTAAAAGTAGCAGAAAAACTGACCAACTCTTTGTAGCATATGCTACTGGGGTGCAAGGAAAAGCAATTTCCAAACAGACAATTTCAAAATGGATAGGAAATTGCATTTGATTTTGTTACTCCTTTCATGGAAAGACAGTTCCTGCAAACATCAGACCTCATTCCACAAGGGCCACGGCCACCACTACAGCCTTCCTACGAGGGGTGGCTACCAAGGACATTTTAGAAGCTGCTACGTGGAGCTCCGTGCATACATTTGCCAAACATTACAATCTACCTTTATACTCCAGATCCAGAGCAGGTTTTGCTACTGCAATCCTGCAGGGGATCTTAACTACACCATCCTTTTCTTAGTACCTCCTCCCCCAGATTGGCTTTGGTATTCTACCCATATGTTATGACTGCAGATGCATCCTTGAAGGACATAGTACAGATGTCCTTCAAGGATGCATCTGCAGTCCTAACAAATGGGTTGTCCTGGCCTCAGGCAGCCCTTCGGTCGGCCGGATTCCAAAGTCTGGGTCTGGCCTCGGCTGGTGTCGCACTTCACCCGACGTCATAGCTGCAGTTCTTCGGGTATAAAGGCATCAGCCGACGCCATTTTCCTCAGTCTTTCTTGCTGCGTGGCACCCGAAGCAGAAGCTGTTCGCAAGTGCCGGTCGGTCAGATCCAGAGATTACTACTACCGAAGACTTCTAAAAAGCTAAGTACCCCGTTGGGGACTCTTTCTTGCCTCAGCCGATGTCAGAAAAAGTGAATAACTGTTTTAACTTGTGGGAAACAAATACCTCATAAAGACTTCCACTCTTACTGCCTACCTTGTTTAGGCCCAGACCACGACGTAGCAGCTTGTTTAGCCTGTGCTTCCTTCAACCGACGGACGCTTAGACGTCGGTCGGAGTTTGCCGAGGAGTTTTTCGGCTCTGCTTTTGCTTATATCATGCCGTCGGAGACTCTGACTTCGCATTTAGCTAAAAAGCGTAAGGAAAAGGACCGACACTCGCGGTCCGCGGTTTCAGCCGAAACCGCGGTTAAGCCAACCGCAAGTGTCTCTGTTTCGGTTGAAACCGAGTCTGCGGTTCTTCCTTCGGCCGAAAGCATGCCTCCTACTACCGAGGCCTCTTCCAGCATGGCTGAATCTGCTACTGAAATTCCTCCTGCTCTTACAGTTTCTCAGGATTTATCAGATACTATTCCCCTAGATGTATCTACTCCTGCACGTGGAGCTGCTAGGCCCCCTGCATCCATGTCAATTAAGGCCTTTGCCAGGGCTAAAGCAGCTAAATCTTCCAAGGCCGTGCCTACTAAAGCCCCCTCTCACAGGCCTAGCTCTAGTACTCAAATGCTTAGTCTAGCAGAGGATCTCATTTCTTTGATCAGGGATCCCAGTCTCACCCTGATAGGGCTTCTCAACCCCTCCAGAGAAGAGGCCTAGAGCAGAACCCCTGAGCCAGTTTCCACTGATTACTCCTCAGCCGAATCAGAAAATACAAACCCTCCTGAGGGCCCTTATTCTCCATATGAGGACTCTGATGCAGAAGACTCCATTCCTTCTGCCTCTCCTCCTGAGGAATTTTCCTTTGGGGAAACCCTGCATGCTATGAGGGAACAATTTCAATGGCAGGGTCAGGATTTCTCAGACTCTAGGAAAAGGCTTAGAACTTTTTTGCTTTTGCCACAGCATAGGCCTTTAGCCATTCCTCCAGTACTTACAGTTGTGGATGATGCATTTAATGATGCTTGTACTGCTCCTGATTCACTCCCTCCGGCCCCTGCTAAGCCCGACAGATACTACAGGGTTCCGGACACACATAATCACTTGTATAAGGCTCCTTTTGCAGATCCTGAAACTGTTTCACAGGGCCCCAAAGCGGTAGCAGCTACCTCTGCCAAAAACCCACTCCCCTCTGAACCTTGGAGAGATGGGGTAAAAAAGTTTATACTTCTGCAACTCTTTCGGCTAGGGCCTTAAACTGTCAATTCCACATGATTCAGTATCAGGAATTTGTTAGATCAGTTATCTAAAAAGCTGTCCTCACCTGAACCTTTAGACCGAAAGTCTCTTCAGGAAATGGTACATAACATACAGCAGGTCAGTAATCATTCCTTAAAATGCGGCTATGATGCACTGGAGGCCTCCTTTAGATCAGCTATGACTGGTACAGTGATCAGAAGGCATGCATGGTTAAAAGAGCAGTCCTTACCAGACCATGTAAAATCAAAGCTCCTAGATGCTCCCATGGATAAACACAATTTGTTTGGCTCTCCTGCACAGCAAGTGCTTAAGAAGGTGGAAGAGAAAGCAAAATCTGTCCAGACAGTCAAGGATTTCTTACAAGTCCAGCCTCCAAGGTTTAGTAGGAACTGGCCTTCCAAGAATTGGTCCTTTCCAGACTCCAACAGAGCACAGAGAGGCAGGAATAGGCGCACAAGAGGCAGAGGTCAATCCAGAGGTGCCTACAGAGGACGTCAGTGGCAGCCTAACAACCAGCGAAGTACTGCTGCAGACCCAGCCACTACCACTTTCACAGGACAATCACAGTGACTTGGCTCTGAAGCCGCCTACCAGGGAACAACTAAGAAGCACCCTTAGGCGGAAAGCTAGCCTTATTTTCAGTAAACTGGCATTGCATTACAGGAGACAAATGGATTTTACAGACAATAGACAAAGGTTACAGGTTTCACTTCCATACTCTACCAAGGAAGAGAGGAATGCCAAACCTACCTCCAAATCAAATGGCAAACGCTCTAGAACAAATAGACAACTTAAAAAGGATGAGAGCTATAGAAAAGGTACCATCTATGGAACAAGGGCAAGGATTTTACTCCAGACTTTTCCTGGTGTCAAGGAAGGAAAATCAATGGAGACCTATTCTAGACCTGTCCACACTGAACACATACCTCATTGTCCCAAAATTCAAAATGCTGACTCTACAGCAGCTTCTTCCCATGCTGGGCAAGGAGTCTTGGCTGGTAACTCTAGATCTCAAGGAGGCATACCTGCACGTCCCCATACGACCAAATTGCAGAAGATACCTCAGATTTCTTGCAGGATCAGAGCATTATCAATTCTCAGCATTGCCTTTTGGCTTATCTACTGCGCCCAGAGTATTCACGAAATGCCTGGCATCAGTAATTGCTCATTGCAGGCTTCAGGGAATTCAGATTTACCCTTACCTGGACGACTGCCTGTTACAAGCGGACAACAAAAACAAATTAACAAAAGACTTGAAATGGGTCATTCATCTACTGCAAGCCTTGGGATACACACAGTCAATATAAAAAAGTCAAGGCTGTTGCCATCCCAAAGGATAACTTTCTTGGGTGCAGAACTGGACACATCAAATCAAATGGCATCCCTCACAGCAGAAAAACAAAAGCACCTTCCACTCTACTTCATGGCATTAACAACGCAGAACCAGCTTACAGCAAGGAAAGTCCTGCAAGCCCTGGGTTACATGGCATCCTGCATAATTTTGATCCCACATACCAGACTGCATATGAGGAAGTTGCAATGGTACCTCAGGAATTTATGGTCTCAGCACAAGCACAGCCTAGAAACCCAAATTCCAATAATTCCATGCCTGAAGCAAGAATTCCGATGGTGGGCTCAGGCCTGTCAATTGAACAAAGGACTGCCCTTCCACAGCCCTCAACCAAGCCAGACTATCACCACAGACGCCTCAGACCTTGGTTGGGGGGCACATGCTGGACAAGTGCATACAAGGCTTATGGACTCAAGACCAGCTAAACCTACACATAAACCAAAAGAGATGCTGGCAGTAAAACTGGCAATTCAGGCATTCAGACCGTTTCTCCAACAGGGACAATTGCTGATAAGGACGGACAACACCACAGTTATGTGGTATATCAACAAACAGGGAGGCACACATTCATATCCTCTATGCCGGATGGCAATGGATCTCTGGAATGTGGCCCTAAGCCTCAACATACAGCTCAAGGCAATATTTGTGCCAGGGAAAGAGAACATACTAGCAGACATCTTAAACAGGACTACCACGGATGCCCACGAATGGATGCTGCATCCAGACATCTTCAAATCCATCACAAGGAAGTGGGGACTACCAGAAATAGACCTATTCGCATCCCCACACAATCACCAATTGAAAAAATTCTGCACAAGGACATACTACCCACTTGCTTGGAAGGTGGACTCCCTATCTTTCAGTTGGGAAAACCTGACAGCATATGCATTCCCACCTCTTCCTTTGATGCACAAGGTGCTATTGAAGATCAAAGAAGACCACCCAAGGATCATCCTGATAGCTCCAAACTGGCCGAGGCAGCACTGGTACCCACTACTGAGGAGTATGTCTCGGGAACTCGCATGGCCTCTACCCCAGGTTCCTTTACTGCTAACACAGAACAACTTCAAAACCCTGCATCCGAACCTGAAAACACTGCAGCTAGCTGCTTGGAGCATTGCATAAGACAAAATAACTCAGATTTATCTCAAAGGGTTAAAGACATTATCTTGGAAGCTCGCAGACCCTCAACAAGAAAAACTTACTCAGCGAAATGGAAAAGATATCTCTTTGGAGTGCAGCAAAGGGCAAATGTAGCACTGGTAAACATAGCTAACATCCTGGAATACTTAGCAGAGCTTTTCCACAATGGCCTGTCTTACTCTTCCATTAAGATTCATGCGTCAGCTATTTCAGCAGAATACAACATGGATCCTCCAGTCTTCTCTCATCCTCTACTCAGGCAGTTTCTGAAAGGAATCAAAAATGTAAAGCCACCAAGGAAGCCACCATTGCCTACATGGGACTTGAACTTTGTGCTAGAAAAGTTGACACTTCCCCCTTTTGAACCAGCAGCAACAGCAGAATTACAGTACTTATCATGGAAAACTGCTTTCCTGCTTGCAATCACTTCAGCAAGAAGGGTTTCTGAATTACAGGCATTAATGGCAGTGCAACCCTTCCTTATCTTCCATCAGGATAGAATGTCCATGAGAACTAATCCTACCTTTATGCCAAAGGTGGTCTCCAGGGTATCTTTAAACCAAGCAATCCACCTGCCTACATTCTTCCCCAACCCACAGAACAGGGAGAAAGACTGCTGCATACCTTGGATGTGCATAGGCAATTGCGCTACTACCTGGACAGAACCAAGAACAATAGAAAAACTGACCAGCTTCTGGTAGCATATGCCACAGGCATGGAAGGAAAAGCAATTTCAAAACAGACAATCTCAAAATGGATAGGAAATTGCATTAGATTTTGTTATTCTTATCATGGAAAGGCAACTCCAGAGAATATCAGACCTCACTCCACAAGGGCTACAGCCACTACTACAGCTTTTTTACGAGGAGTGGCTACAAAAGACATTTTAGAGGCTGCTACTTGGAGCTCCGTGCATACATTTGCCAAGCATTGTAATTTACCCTTATACTCCAGATCCCGAGCAGGTTTTGCCACTGCTGTTTTGCAAGGGATCTTAACTACACCATAATCTGGTTAGGGCCTCCTCCCCCAGTTTGGCTATGGTATTCTACTCATTTGTTAGGACTGCAGATGCATCCTTGAAGGACATAGTACAGTTTTGTACCTACCATAAATGTAGATGTCCGAGAGGTATGCATCTGCAGTCAGGTTTACCCTCCCTCCTACCCCTCTGTGGTATTCCTAGGGTGCTTACCCCTCTTTTAGCTAGCTGGGGGAATCTATTATGGTGTATTTGTTTGTATATACATGTGTATATATATATATATATATATATATATATATATGTGTATATGTATATAATTTTGCAAATGTTTGGAATTTTATTGCATTTATCCAAATTTAGCCTTCCTAGAGGGCACCTGGCATCTGGGGCAAGAAAAACTGAGGAAAATGGTGTCGGCTGATGCTTTTATACCCCAGACGCTCTGACGTCGGGGAAAGTGCGACATCAGCCGAGGCCAGACCCAGACTTTGGAATCCGGCCGACCGAAGGGCTGCCTGAGGCAGGACAACCCATATGTTATGACTGCAGATGCATACCTATCGGACATCTACATTTATGGTAGGTACAAAACTGTACTTTTCGTATGCTAAAATATCAGCAATATGTCTCAGTTGAAACAAAAAATGCTTCCAGATACAGATCCTCCTCATTTTAAGGAAATGCAGGATTTATTACATGCTGCTGAACAAGTGGGAAAAACATACTTTGCAATGTGGTTTTGATTCTTGAGGCCTCCTGTAGAGCAGCAGTTACAGGCTCTGTCATTAGAAGACATGCATGGTTAAAAGAACATACGTTACCAGAACATGTTAAAGCTAAACTACTGGATGCACCTTTGCTGCATGATGTCTTATTTGGTATTAAGGCAGAAGAGGTATTAAAGAAAATGAAGGACAAGGCAAAATCTATGCAAACAGTGAAGGATTTCTTACAGGTACAGCCTCCTCGATTTAGTAGAAACTGGCCAACAAAGAATTGGTCCTTTCCAGTTACAGACAGACCTCAAAGAGGCAGATACAGACGTTCTAGAGGTAGAAGGTCAGCCACAAGGTCCTTACAGGCCTCGACAATGGGGTGCATCAGGCCAGAAAGAAGGGGAAGACAGGCACCAACCTTATAAAAAACAGTCCCAATGACTTCCCACTACAGCTGCCAAACAACTCTCTCTTGGCAGCCCCCTTGGGAGGAAAACTGGCTCTTTTCTATCACAATTGGCATATGATCACCAAAGACAAATGGGTTCTCAATATTGTATCTCAATGTTACAGGTTCCACTTTCACACTCTGCCAAGGTTAAAAGGAATGCCAAATCTGCCACCAAATCAGTGGGCAGAGGCTCAAAAACAAATTACAGCACTCATGAATATGGGAGCTATTCAAAAGGTACCTCCACAGGAACAAGAATTTTACTCAAGATCTTTCTGGTTCCCAGAAAAGACAAAGCCTGGAGGCCCATTATGGATCTTTCTTCTCTAAACACTTACCTGGATGTTCCGAAATTCAAGATGTTGACATTACAGCAGCTTCTTCCCATGCTGGGGAAGCAAGCTTGGCTTGTGACCTTGGACCTCAAGGAGGCATACCTGCATGTCCCTATCAGACAAAACTGCAGAAGATACCTCAGATTCATAGCTAGTCCAATGCACTATCAATTCTCTGCACTGCCCTTTGGCTTATCTACTGCGCCCAGGGTCTTCACAAAGTGCCTGGCACCAGTAATTGCATTTTGCAGACAGAGAGGAATTCAAATTTACCCGTACCTGGACGACTGCCTGATTCAAGCAGACAGCAAAGACATTCTCCTAAGGCATCTGGTGTTTGTAAAAAAGTTATTAAGTTGCCTGGGTACACAGTAAACGAAATCAAAACTAGTGCCCTCACAAGAGATAATATTCCTGGGTGCCAGCTTGAACACAACGACCCAGATGGCTTATCTCATGCCAGACAAGCAAGGCCATCTGACTCAATACTTTCAATTGATGGCAGCAAAGACCCAACTCCCTGCAAGAAAAATTCTGCAGGCCTTGGGCTACATGGCATCTTGCATACTACTAATTCCATATGCCAGACTGCATATGAGGAAACTACAATGGTACCTAAAGAGTGTATGGTCTCAACACTGTCAAAGTTTGGAAACAGTTATACCACTAATACCTTGCCTTCAGGAGGAGTTTCGATGGTGGGCTCAGGCTTGTCACCACAACAAGGGTCAGCCTTTTACTCAACCCACGGCCAGGCAAACACTGACAACAGATGCATCGGATTACTCCTGGGGGGAGCGCACATGGCAGGAAAATGTATTCAGGGCAAGTGGGCCATAGAACAAAGGCATCTTCACATCAACCAAAAAGAAATGCTAGCTGTACAAAATGCCCTTATAGCCTTCAAGGACCTGCTGCATCCAGGGCAACTACTACTAAAGACAGACAACACCACAGTGATGTGGTACATAAACAAGCAAGGGGGCACCCATTCCTACCCCCTCTGCAGACGAGCCATGACATTGTGGAACACAGCTATAAACTATCAAGTTCATCTACAAGCACAATTCCTGCCAGGAGAGAAAAACACACTGGAAGACAACTTAAGCAGAAATATCATGGATCCCCACGAATGGGAATTGAATCCACAAATATTCATAATGATAACACAAAAATGGGGGAGTCCGGACATAGATCTGTTTGCATCCCCAATGAATTGCCAGCTACAGAAATTCTGCACAAGGAGTTACCATCCACAAGCATGGAAAGTGGATGCCCTCTCATTCAGCTGGAAAAACCTACAAGTATACGCTTTCCCACCATTGCCTCTTCTTCCAGAAGTACTCATAAAAGCCAGGCAAGAGAAGCCAAACATGATCCTGATTGCACCAGACTGGCCACGCCAGCACTGGTACCCAATCTTAAAAACTTAGCACAAGGACCACCCTGGATTTTGCCTCAAATACCACATCTGCTGTCTCTGAACAACAATCAGATACTCCACAGCCAGCTAAAGACCTTAAACCTAGCTGCATGGAAGATACCTTAGCCAAACAAGCAATGCCTCTCTCCAAAGCTGTTATGGATGTCATCCTGGAGGCCAGAAGGCCTAGTACCAGGAAAGCCTATTTGGATAAATGGAAGAGATTCTGTGCCTGGAACCAAGCTCACAGCCTTGGCCCTCTTGTGCCAAACATTCCTCAGATGCTACAATATTTGACTGAGATGACTGAGATGCTGGACAAAGGCCTTTCCTTTTCATCCATAAAGATCCATGCCTTTGCCATCTCTGCTCATTACAACACAGATCCACCAATTTTCTCTCATCCCTTGCTAAAGCAGTACCTCAGAGGGGCAAAAAACACAAGACTGCCCCGTAGAGCACCTACTCCAACTTGGGACCTCAATTTTGTTTTGGAAAAATTAACCTTACGTCCTTTTGAGCCAGCTAGCACAGCAGAATTAAAATATATCTCTTGGGAAACTGTTCTGCTCCTGGCACTAACATCAGCACGAAGAGTTTCAGAATTACAGGCACTAATGGCAGTGGAACCTTTCCTCATTTTCTACCAGGACAGGGTGTCCTTGAGAACTAACCCTACTTTTATGCCTAAGGTGATTTCAAGTGTGTCTCTAAACCAAACTATTCACTTGCCAACTTTTTACCCAAAACCACAGAATAAAGGAGAGAGACTACTGCATTCACTGGACATTCACAGGCAGTTGCGCTTCTGCTTGGACAAAACCAAAGCTTTCAGAAAATCTGAGCAGTTATTGGTAGCATATGCTGCAGGAGCACAGGGAAAAGCCATTTCAAAACAGACCATTTCCAAATGGATAGGACATTGCATATGTTTCTGCTATACACACCATGGAAAACCTGTGACTACCAGCTTTAGATCTCACTCCATCAGGGCAACAGCCACTTCAATGGCCTACCTCAGAGGAGTACCTACCCAAGGATATTTTGGAAGCAGCAACATGGAGCTCTGTGCATACCTTCACCAAACATTACCACCTGCCTCTATACTCCAAATCCAGAGCTGGCTTCACCTCTGCAGTGCTGCAGGTCCTTATAGCCACCCCAAATGCATTATAGAACCAGCCACCCTACCTCAGCTTTGGGATTCTACCCAAGTGTAATGATTGCAGCAGTGTAACACGATAAACATAGTACAGTTTTGTACCTACCATAAATGTAGATGTTAGAGTGTTCACACTGCTGCAGTCCAGGTTACCCTCCCTCCTTCCCCACTTTATTACTGGTACGTACCTAGGTCATCTACCCTTTACTACCTATGGGGAGTATTTGCTGGTAACTGAAAGTTGTTGTTTGCTTGTCTTATTTATGTTTTATTAGCAAATGGCGTCTGCTGCATCTTGTATACCCCTGTCGCACTGACGTCAGGGAGGAGGCGACAGCAACTGACGCCGGACCAAGACTTTGGAACTCAGGCCGACTGTGGAACCGCCTGACGGCAGGATAACCCAAGTGTAATGACTGCAGCAGTGTGAACACTCAAACATCTACATTTATGGTAGGTACAAAACTGTACTTTATGTGCCCCGCAACATGGGAAATATAAAGTAATTTTATAGAAGGATGGAAGAGAAATTGCCACCTTCCTCAATGTTAGCAATACAAAAAAAAATCCAACTCACTGACTAGATGTCAGGAGTCCGCAAGTATTCTCTTGTAAATAGTAGGGCATAGCTGTACTTGTAACTCGTGATGAGACCAAAAAGCAGCAGAAACTGAATTCTTTACAGTGTACTGTGCAAGTAAGTGTTGGCAAGTATGCATTCAAGATATCCACAGCACATTCCTTAAACCTCCCTTACTTATGAGAAGTCATTGAAGGAGAAAAGATTGCTTTTGTATCATGACATTATTTACAAAAAGTTAGAAACTGTTTTTGTAAAATAATGTTGTGTAATAGCAATAGCCTAAGCCTGTGGAGAACATACCAGTAACCAGTTTTTGTGGACTGCTTTTTGCATGGTTGAAGCATTGTGTTTTGACTTTTACATTTTGTATCAGGCTATTATTAAGTAATCACATTTTCACATTTCATCTAGATACACACCAAACATCGCTTTTAATTTTCACCTTCCTGAAACTCTTCACTTTGTCTCAGAATGTGCATACTCTGTGAATGGGTCTGATGCTACATAGTAACTTGTCTGAAGTCTGGAGGCTTTGGATGTTAATTTTGACTGTCATTAATGGTGGGCTTTCATTGACATCAGTGAAACTTCATTTGCAGCATTCCTATGTGTTACAGGTAATCCGCACAGGTGTTTAACACATTTAACCTGAAAAAGCCAAGGTAGCAGTAATGAGATTTATTTGTACACTTAGATCTTGTAACCCTGGTAGAGCAATGATCTATAGAGAACATATTTCTGGATCCGCCCAGCTGTAAAAACACAATACTCTGGTACGTTTGCAGTTTACAAAACTTTTTTTTTTTTTTTAATAAAAAGTGGACGTGAACATTTAGAAATACAAAAGAATGAACAGGATACATTTTTTCATTAATACATTTATTAACAGAATAAGCCCCCTGGTCCCATGGCCCTTTTCCGGTATGACCCTTACCATAAAGGTATTCCCCAAAGAGTAATGCAAGAAATGTAAAACAATAATTTAGTAAATAATTGGAACTATACAGATAGTGTAAAACAAACAGGGTGGGTTTGGCATAATGGCTCAGGTCCTTATATACATAAAGTGCAGGGTTTAATTCAGACCTCAGGTTATCGACTAGGCATAAAATGGGCCTTCAGAGCATTTAGCCTAGTATTCATATTTGAACGTATTTAGTAAATGACAAGAAATGTACAGATGGACAAACAATTTTGACACGAGTAGCGCAGGGTAAATTTAATTATAAAAAGTGTGGAATGGATGGGGGGTTGTTGTGGTTAGGGTTGGATAAAGAGGAGGGAAAAATAGGCTGGAGAGTGAGATGTAAAGTTAAGCAGTAATAGCAACTTGGTTCACTAGCAACTTCCCTCATCCCACCAGACCCTCCTGCCACTAATACCTCCTCTGCCCACAAACACGACTTATCTCTAGCACCTATACTCACAGCCATAGTAAAGAAACGGCTTCTGAAATTAAAACCATGCACTAATTCCCCTACAACCTGTCCCCAGAATTGCTTCAAAAAACAGCAAATTCCATTGTCTACCCTGTCTGCATACTTCTGAATAGGTCCATTCAAGAGTCTTATGTTCCATCCATTTGGAAAAAAGCATTTATCCCCCCTCTCCACAAAGGCGGAAACAAAATAGAGGTCTCCAATTTTTGACCCATTGCCATTCGTTCTCCCATCTCAAAAATATATCCACAGCCAACTCCTTAACTATTTACTTGACAGTAACATACTGTCACCTACCCAGCATGGTTTTAAACCAGGATGTAGCAGCACTACAGCTCTTGTATCCTTCTGTGACGCAGTCAGGCTCTTGATACCAGACTAGTCACCTCCCTATTTCTTGGCCTTTCCAAAGCTTTTGTATCTCCCATTCTCCTCCTCTTAGAAAACTAGCCGACGTAGGTATCTCTCACTCTACCCTACACTGGTTTTTCAACTACCTCACAGACGGGCAACAAGCTACAAAATGGCTAAACTTCTTGTCCCCATTCCTTAACACCTCCAGAGGTGTTCCCCAAGGGTCCATCTTAGGCCCACTACTTTTCAGCATTTTCATCAATGACTTCCACTCTAGTCTCACTCAAGGGACAGTCAACCAATATGCAGATGACTCTACTATCTTCTGCACTGCCATCTCCCCAGACGAACTTCAGAAACTTACCCAGGCAGCCCTCCGCTCTACTGAAATATGGATGGCCAACAACCAGCTAGCATTAAATCCTAAAAACAACTAAGCGAGTGTTCTTCACCCCTAAGACATCCATCACAGTAAACAGACACACTTTCTGTATTCTCTCCCAGGACAACACTTGTATTGAGGTGGTCACACATACTAAACTTATAGGTGGTGGTCACACATACTAAACTTATAGGTGTCACCACAGATGAACACCAAACTTTCAACATGCATATTCACAACAACATTAAAAAAAACACCAGAAACTGGGCATGCTATACCGCCACAAAAGATTCCTCAAGTACTCCTCCAAACTAGCCCTTGCCCCTCCTCCCCTCTCTTCTTTACTGTGCTCCTCTCTTCACTAATATACAGGTCAGTCGTAAATCCAAACTAAACTTATGCTATAACAAATTTGCAAAGTTTAATACCAATGGAGGACACTTATCTCACCACTGCCAGTTTGTGCCTCTCTTCAATTACTAAACTGGCTAGAACTTCCTCATCATCTTACATATATTCAACTAACTACTGCCCATAAACTAACAGTTAAGCCATCCAGCTGCCCTGTCCTTTCTAATCTATTTCCACTATGTCACCTAAATAGGCGCCTCTGCTCTGAAATTCAAATTCTCCTGCAGTTAGAGAAACCCAACCTCTCCGCTGGACAAATGCTTCACTCCTTTTCATCTGCTAAACTATGGAACTTTCTCCCACCCTCCCATAGATCCACTAGCAATACATATATCTTAAAAAAAGCTTTGAAGCAACATATCTAGTCTCTCTGGCAGTGCTCATGTGCTAAATCCTCTCAACCCATAACCTGACTTTGTGTCTCCCTCCTTTCGAACCTGACTTTGCCTCTTCCGTTCTTCCACTCCCACCTTTCCTTCTTCCATCCTCTACTACCTCCTAAACCGTCACCTTTGCTCCTTGATAGATAATCCACTTCTGGACCCTGGAATATGTATGGTCAGTTGATATTTTTACACACAGCTGTATTGCCTCTTTCTGTATCAGTAAGTTTGTTGTACTGTTAGTAGTCAGATTTATTCACAGGTGCATTACCTTTCTTTCTTTTTCAAAAACTCTCTACACTGTTTAAATTGTTATAATTGTCTGAGTTTTTATCAAATTGTATGTCTTTTATAATATATAATATATAATATATATATATATCACTGTGGCTGTGGAGCTTTTCTCCCTGGGTCTCCACTGAAAACGGGCACTTTTTTGCCCAGTAGACCTTCCCGGTAAACAAATGCAGTAAATAAATAAATGCAAGTGCTGATTAAGGCCATGAGTAAGCAGTTGGGGGACTGTAGAGAGAGTATTCGAAGGTATGTTATGTTGTGGAGACAATGGTAGCCTGCTTCCTTTATAAGATGATGTCTGATTTTTTTTTTTCTAAATTGCCAAACGGAAGTGCAGTCCCTTATAGAGGGTGGGACAGGTAGCCAAAACTTTGGTTGAAGTATGGGGAAACTATGGTCACTAGATTGCCTAATGAAGAAGGTTGTGTAAAGGGATGGGACATAGTGATTGCGATCTGAAATTATAGGTTGTTTCTCTAACTGTGAACCTTCTGGGCTGGGAGGTGTGCAAAGGGAGTTTAGGTTTAGTGGTTTGCATAGAAGTATTTCTGGTCAGTTTGCTTTTGTGAAACAGTGGTACTCTGTTTTAGATACTAGACAGATGAAGCAACATATTTTGTCAGCAGTTGCTTGAAAGATGGGTAAGGATTTTCTTTGATACCGATGCAATTAATAGTAGTTTATATTCAAATTGTGCTAGCCACTTGCCTTTCACTGTAGCTTGATTGCATAACATAAAACGTGATGTCTTCCATGCCCTGAATAGGCTTTGTTGAATTTTTATGTTAGTTTTTTTGAATATGTAATTGAAAATTTAAGCATTTGATCTAGCCAGAGCCAAAAGCGTTTGATCTAGCCAGAGCCAAATGTAACTGAATGACATGGTGATTTCAATAGGGTTTTTTTTAGCCATTCAGAATGATAACACTGGATTGGAAAAGTGAGATGTTCTTCGTTTTCCATTGCTGCAGTCCTTACTATTGGGTATAGTCCGCGTCCAGTCGGCCCGAATACCAGAGTATAAGGCTGACGTCGGTCATGTCGCCTTAGACTGACGTCAGTACGTCAGGGTACTAATGCGCATGACCGACGTCATATCCTCAGTCTTTTTTGCCGCATGGTCCGATGCAGAAGCAGTTTTGCGAGTGCAGGTTGGCGTTCTGAGATATTTCCGAACCCGGAGTTTCAGACCGAATCAGAGTTGGCTAAGTACCCCGTTGGGGAACATTTTGGTTTTTTCTTGCCTCAGTATTTAACCGGATGTCAGAAAAAGTGAATAACTGTATTTCTTGTGGGAAACAGATACCGCATAAGGATTTCCATACTTTGTGTATACCTTGTTTAGGGCCTGAGCACGACGTTGTTGGTTGCCGCTCTTGTGCTCGGTTTAACAAACGCACTATTAAGAGGAGGTTGGACTGTGCCAGGTTAGTGTTTGGGAAACGTTGTAATTATAAAATGCCGTCGGATGCTCCGACGTCCGCTTCATCCAAGAAGCGCAAGGACAAAACAGCGAAGCCTAGGGTTGAAGAACCGGCAGTCCCGGATGTCGGTTCTTTAGGAGGCTCAGTGGAGCCAGAGGTTTTGCCAGGAGTTTCTATAGAGTCTCCGGCAGAAACTTTACTGTTACAGGATGTACCATCTCAGGAGGCAGGCCAGGCTGAGGGGGCTTCTCAGGTAACTATTCTTCCCTCTCTTCCCAAAGTAGTTAGAGCCTCTCCTTCTGTTGCTAAAACTTCTTTTAGAGGTAGACCAAGTTCAGCTTCAGTGGGGGCTTCTCCTAGCTTTTCGGGTTCTGTACCTAAGAAACATATGCTTAAAATGGCAGACGATTTGATTACTATGATTAGAGGTTCTATGGGCCCTCCTGATAAGAGGCCTAGGGTGGAACCAGAGTTTGCCAGTTTTGAACAGGGTTCTGAGGCTTCTGAGTCTTCTGCGGAAGATTTGCAGGAGTATCCTCCTTATTCTGATTCTGATGTGGATGATGCCACTCCTTCGGCTTCTCCTCCTGAGGATTTTTCATTTTCAGAGACTCTGCATTCCATGAGGGAGCACTTTAAATGGGAAGGCCAGGATTACTCTGATTCCAGGAAGAGGCTTAGGGAATTCTTGTTTTTACCCCAGCATAGGCCCTTAGCTATACCTCCTGTGTTGACTGTGGTGGAAGATGTTTTTGCAGAGGCTTCCCTGAACCCTGATTCTTTGCCTCCTGCTCCTGTTAAACCTGATAGGTACTATAGGGTGCCCGAAGCTCATAAGTATTTGTTTAAGAGTCCTAGGGCGGACCCAGAAACTGTTTCTCAGGGGCCTAAAGGTGTTAAAGCCTCTGTGGTTAAAAATCCTGTTCCCACTGACAGAGGCGAGGGCTTTGGATAGGTGGGGTAAGAAACTGTATACTTCTTCCACTCTAGCCATGAGAGCGTTGAATTGTCAGTTTCACATGCTGAAATATCAAAATTATCTCCTTTCACAATTGAAATCTAAGGTGGATGCTTTGGCGGAAGGTATTGAGTGTAAAGAGTTGCTGGATTTGGTTTATGTGTCTGAACAAGTGGGCAAGCATTCTTTGCAATGTGGCTTTGATGCTGTGCAGGCCTCCTCGAGGGTGGCTGCCACTAGTTCTGTTCTTCGCAGGCATGCCTGGTTGAGGGATCAGAATTTAGCTGAGCATGTTAAGACAAGGATTTTGGATGCACCTTTACAGTCTGATGTGTTGTTTGGTTCACCTGTGGAAGCAGTTTTAAAGAAAATGGAGGACAAAGCTAAGTCTATGCAAACTGTTAAGGATTTTTTGCAGGTTCAGCCTCCGAAGTTTAGTAGAAATTGGCCTGCTAAGGGGTGGACATATCCTGCTTATGACTCCCAGTCTAGGGGTAGGTCTAGACGTGGTAGGGGCAGGGCTCAAGGTTCTTTTCGGCCTAGAACAGGGAGTTCACCTGCTCAGACTTCTGGTGAGGGCAGAGGTCAGTCCTTTCGTAAACAGACCCAATGACCTGCCTTTTCAGCTGCCAGTAGATTCTCGTCTGGCAGCTCCTTTGGGAGGACGACTGTCTCTTTTCAAAGAAAATTGGGATTTAATTACTCCCGACAGATGGGTGTTGGACATCATTCACCACGGTTACAGGTTTTATTTCCATACAATGCCCCCTTTCACAGGCATGCCAGACGTTCCTCCTCCACAAAGGCAAGAGGCTCACAAGCAAGTTTCTCAGTTACTCCAAATGGGGGCCATTCAGCCAGTCCCTGTATCAGAAAGGGGCCTAGGATTTTATTCCCGCATGTTCCTAGTACCAAAGAAGGGGAACGCGTGGAGACCAATTTTGGATTCATCTCTCCTCAACACTTATCTGGACATTCCCAAGTTCAAGATGTTGACGTTACAACAGCTTTTACCTCTGCTGGGCAAAGATCACTGGATGGTAACTTTAGATCTCAAGGAAGCTTACCTTCATGTGCCTATCAGGCTAAGTTGCAGGAAGTATCTGCGGTTTCGAGCTGGAGATTCTCATTATCAGTTCTCTGCATTGCCCTTTGGCTTATCTACTGCGCCCAGAGTATTCACAAAGGTTCTGGCTCCAGTGATAGCTTACTTCAGGCTACAAGGAATTCAAATCTATCCTTACTTAGACGACTGCCTGATTCTGGCTCAAGAAAAGGAAGACCTTCTACAGCATCTGGAATATGTTATAGCAGTGCTAAGATGCCTAGGGTATTCTGTGAACGAAATAAAGTCCAGTCTAGTACCCTCTCAAGACATGTGCTTTCTGGGTGTGAGACTGAATACAGCAGCCCAGATGGCCTTTTAACCCCGGACAAACAAATGAGTCTATCACTTTACTTCCATCAACTATCTCATCAGTCCGTGCTGACTGCAGGGACAGTCCTTCAAGCATTAGGGTTCATGGCATCTTGTATTCTGGTGCTTCCCAATGCCAAACTGCATATGAGGAAGTTACAATGGTATCTCAAAAATGTATGGACACAGCACTGCCAGGATTTGGACACTGTCATTCACATAATACCTTGCCTTCAAAGAGAGTTTTTTTGGTGGGCTCAGGAATGTCACCTAAACAAGGGACTCTCTGTGACCCGGCCAGAGGCGAGTCAGATTTTAACGACAGATGCCTCGGACATTGCTTGGGGAGCTCATCTAAATGGACAGTGGATACAAGACAAGTGGCCTGCCAGACTACAGCATCTACATATCAACATGAAGGAGATGTTAGCAGTCCAGTTCGCATTACTGGCTTTCAAGGAGTTACTTCTTCCAGGACAGGTGTTGATTCTAACAGACAACACAACTGTCATGTGGTACATCAACAAGCAAGGGGGAACACATTCTTATCCTCTATGCAGGCAAGCAATGATTTTATGGGAGACTGCTAAGCTTGCAACTAACTCTTCAGGCAAGGTTTCTGCCAGGAGCACAGAACTCCTTAGCAGATGTGTTAAGCAGACAAATCATGGATCCCCACGAGTGGAAACTGGATCTTCATGTATTTCAGAAATTGACAGTGTCATGGGAACTCCAGACATAGATCTGTTCGCTTCTCCACTAAACCACCAGCTGCCAAAGTATTGCACAAAGGGGTTTCATCACACAGCTTGGAAAGTGGATGCTCTGTCTTTCAGTTGGGAAAACCTTCATGTGTATGCCTTTCCACCTCTGCCTCTTCTTCCAAAGGTACTATTAAAGGTCAGACAAGACAGGCCAAGGATGATTTTGATAGCTCCAGATTGGCCTCGGCAACACTGGTACCCACTACTACGGAGTCTGGTAAAGAAGCCTCCATGGCCTTTACCTCTGATTCCTCATCTGTTATCTCAGAAGGACGGTCATCTGTTCAATGTCAAGCTTCACTCTCTTCATCTAACAGCCTGGCATATTCTGTGTTGAAACACAGCAGGTCTCAACTTCCTCAAAAAGTTTTAAATGTGATTATGGAAGCTAGACGACCTAGTACACGGAGGGTGTACGCAGCAAAATGGAAGAGATTTTTATTTTGGAGTACAGCAAAGAATTTGGAGATTTCTGAACCTAATTTGAGTGTGGCTCTTCAATATCTTACTGAGTTATTGGACAAAGGGTTATCCTTCTCCTCTATTACGATTCATGCTGCAGCAATTTCAGCTCACTATGATTGTGACCCACCTTTGTTTTCGCATCCTTTGTTCAAGCAGTTTCTTAGAGGGGCAAAGAATATTAGACCCCCACGTAGAGCTCCTACTCCTGCTTGGGATCTCAATTATGTGTTGGAAAAACTTACTCTACAACCTTTTGAGCCTGCAGCTACTGCTGAACTGAAATACTTGTCATGGAAGACTGCTTTTCTGTTGGCTATTACTTCTGCAAGGAGGGTGTCTGAGTTGCAGGCCCTTATGGCAGTAGAGCCCTTTTGGTTTTCCATAAGGATAGGGTATCATTACGTACTAATCCTTCCTTTATGCCTAAGGTGGTTTCTAGTGTGGCTTTAAACCAAACTATTCATTTGCCTACGTTTTATGCAGACCCTCAAAATAAAGGGGAAAAGATTTTGCACACTTTAGATGTACACAGGCAATTGCGTTATTATTTAAGCAGGACTAAGGATTTTAGGCAGTCTCAGCAGTTGTTTGTTTCTTTTGCTTTGAGTTCACAGGGCAAGCCTGTGTCAAAACAAACTATTTCTAGGTGGATTGGCTTTTGCATTGCATTTTGTTATTCCCATCATGGCAAGGAGATTCCAGCTGGGATTAGGCCTCATTCCACTAGGGCTACTGCCACTTCAACAGCATTCCTAAGGGGGGTGGCAACTAAGGATATTTTGGAAGCAGCTACTTGGAGTTCTGTGCATACTTTCTCTAAGCATCATCACCTTCCTATCTACTCTAAGTCTAGGGCTGGTTTTGCCACAGCTGTTTTGCAAGGCATGTTGTCAGCTCCTCCTTCTTTATGATTTGCCAGCCTCCCTTACCTCTGCTTTGGGATTCTACCCAATAGTAAGGACTGCAGCAATGGAAAACGAAGAACATAGTTCAGTTTTGTACCTACCATAAATGTAGATGTTCGAGGATTCCATTGCTGCAGTCCAATTTACCCTCCCTCCTTCCCCTCTGTGTTTAGGGGTGGTTATGTAGGTGAGTTTACATGCTTCTATTTTTGTATATATTCTTGTATATATGGTACATGTTTTTGGTGCAGGTATTTTGGGCCTTGTCTTTTTGGGGTCTTCTGACATCTGGGGCAAGAAAAGACTGAGGATATGACGTCGGTCATGCGCATTAGTACCCTGACGTACTGACGTCAGTCTAAGGCGACATGACCGACGTCAGCCTTATACTCTGGTATTCGGGCCGACTGGACGCGGACTATACCCAATAGTAAGGACTGCAGCAATGGAATCCTCGAACATCTACATTTATGGTAGGTACAAAACTGTACTTTTTTTAGTGGAAGTACATAGCATGACTTTAGTTTTAGTGTTAGTTAGAAATGCCCTAGAATTCAGCCAGCTGGAATGGGAGAAGTCTTGTCGCATTTGATTTGGAATAATGTGGGATGCTGTGTCTTTAGTAAATACGTATGCATGGATTAACATGTGAAAATGGATTATAATGGGAAGCTGTCAGATGTGGGAGGGGGGTTATTGATGTAGAAGGAGAAAAATAAGGGAGGAAGAATTGATCTCTGGGATACTGCTTTGATTAGGGATGCTGTATAGAAAGAGGGAAAGCCTGGACATGAGTCCTTCCATTAGGGACTTGCTATTTATAGGAAATCAAGGGCTCAACAAACTCTAGATGCTTGTGTAACGGAACTCTGAGCAGACCTAAAGCCTGTGAGTTTGGGGATTTGCATGATTCAGTGGTAACCGAAAGAATTGTCCTTGGCATTAAAAGTGATGAAGTTAGAGGCAGATAGCTGGGAGAGCAGGGCTAAATATTGGGGGTTGGGGGGGGGGCAAACACTGGATGTACACATAGTAAGGGCAAAACTGAAATGGAGACTGGTAAGAAAAAGATGAACACTACCACGTACAAGTGAAATAAAAATAAAAATGGTGATGACCACGTACAAGTGAAATAAAAATCAAAATGGTGATGACCACGTACAAGTGAAATAAAAATCAAAATGGTGATGAGGGTGCCTCATTGCAATCCAGAGTGGTGCTCAGAAGCAGAGACACAAAAAATAAAATTGCTTGCACAGGTTCTGGTCGTAAGCATGAGAAAAGCACTGCACAGCTCCTAATCAAGCCAAGGCTCTTTGGGGCTTAGTATAATCTTGCAAAGCAGTGGAAGTGGCCAAATAAGGTTGTTCTAACAGATTTCGTAGCTGTCAGTAAAAAGAGCATAGTATGAAACCAGGATACCTTTTGTTAAAAAACTCCACTCAAAATAAATTACTTTATATCTGTTTATTTGTTAACATTTAACAATATACCGGAGTTTACATTTAAAGCACTGACATTGAAAGAACGTGTATAAATCGGCATGTATTCTGTTAACATGTTTGATACATAAACTGAAGCCAGGGGGTCACATTCTACGTATTTGTGAATATAAGCGCAGAAAGCATTGACTTGTGCTTCAGCTGATTCCTTTGAAATTACAGTGATTTAGTTAAACTTACCAGATCAGCCCCATGCCACACAGAGGTAAGGCCCTTACTGTTCCCAAGCTGACCTATATTTGATTTGCAGCATAAGTGTTTTACTAGGGGTATGGGCTGAATGGCCATTGCCTGCTTGTCCATCCTCTGTGAGGAAGGCAGCCTAGCCTTACTGCAGTGAACAGCATAGGGGCCTGGTGAGGTCTGTGATTTACATGTAGTGAGCTGGTTAGTCGGTAAATTGGGCGTGACAAAGTGCATAAGTACCTACCTGTGTCAGTAATCATGGTGCTGCCAAGGCTGCCACAATGTAGTGGGAATTGGAGCACGTCTCCTGGTGATGAGGACATGCTCACTCCCTGGCAGCAATGTAATGCTGCTCCAGCAGCCTTCATTATCTCACTGGCCTGGATGTAGGTCCTGGAGAGCCCGGGAAGGCTAAGGTGGGGATATTAGCCGTAGTGAATGTAGAAAGTAGCTGGAAGGTAACTGATGATCAGTGATTAGGAAATAAAACATACCCAATGACATTGTCAGGAGATGGGTACCATTTAGCAAAATTCACAGTTTGTTCGAACAAAGGAACTTTCACATTGTCGGAGAAAGCAACTGAAATGTTTCCTCAAACCACTCAGTGAAAATCCCTGCTAGGTGTGGCAGCAGTACAATTACGAATACCTCCATGAAAATTAAACAGGCACAGGATGAATAAAAAGTGAAGCAGTAAAGGCAGGATTGCACATTTTAATGGCATTGTGCAGAAATACAGGATTAAGCAGTTTATGACTGGAATACCACATGAATATTTCTTTAGAGGCAGTAACTATAACTCATGCATTAAGGACAGTGTCTGTAACTCTTGGAGGAAGAACATAACAGGAACTGAAATGACTGTCATGTCAGCACGATTGCTAAACAACATGAACCAATTGAATTGGTGAATAGCATTGTTAGCTGTGAAGTTAGATGAGTTTTGAGTAAAGACAGGCCCACTGAATGTGAACTTTCAGACTAAAATGGAATACTTTCCACTGCAAACTTCTGAAGAGTCGTTTCTAGAATGCCTTGTATTGAATACTTCAGCTCAAGTTAAATGAAGCGTGTTCTGAGCTATGTACTTAACACTTGGTGCTAATAGAGTTCTTAGATTGCTTGTTGACATTTCTTCAGCCCTGAAAGTATTCCAAAGTGCTGTGGCACCAGAGACAGAAGGTTGAGGTGTGTGGGGTAGTTAATATCATGTGTGGTTTATTTGCATGGGGATACACTGCATGTGAGCATTTCACTAGCCAGCTAAAGCTGTTAGGTAAATGCAGAAAGCTGTGAAGCTCAGTAAGGACAAATATCAGATGTGTGCACTGCATCTGAAATATATGGGTCATATTTCAATATCTGAGCCTGCTGCAAAATCTGTCAAAGGTCGACACTGTGGTTAATATGGAGAAACCATAAAATAAATGAGCTCTTGTATAGTTCCTTGGAATGGTTCAGTATCCCTCAAAATTCATACCCAGCATTATCAAGTGATACAGAATCATTAAGGAAGCTATTCGAAGACCATTTGAACTGTTGTGTATGCTACAGTTAGAAGCTTTGAAATGTCTCTTGGCTTTTCCCGGTTAGGGGTTGCTACAGCGGAACTCCGGTCCGCTAATGATTGGCAATAGATTTTTACGTGCCGAGTTGCCAGCCCTGACGCACAACCTTCAACGAAGGTATGCCCATTCACGCATGTCTCCACACAGAAGATGCTGTAACTGAGAATCGAACAGGACAACGTCTTACTGTGAGGCGACAACGCTACCGCAGCACCACCGCTAAACGTTTTTATTACAGAAGCACCAGTCCTAAAAAGCATAATGCCTCACAACCAGTGGATACAGTCAAGCAGTTCTGCAATCTAGGAATGTGGGTAGACCAGCACCTTAACTTTCAACAGCATGTAAATGCAGTCAAAGCAAAAATCAACTCACAGGTGTTCTGTGAAACTAAAGTTTACCACTTTCTTTTCTTCGCTAAAATTTCCCATTTTATTTTTTTCTGGAGGATAAAAAGCCATCGGTAAAGGTGTGCTGCTTTCACAATCTGAGTACGAGCTACCTCTGTGATGTTTATCACCAAGAAAAACCTTTCCTCCTTACAAACTTCTGCCAATATAATCTACAGATTTACTACACTATCTCAAGGTGCAACATTACTGCAAAGTTCTAGGCTGACCATCTCTCATAGGATAGAACATTTCATAAGCTCCCTACTCTTCAAATTTTATCAACTTCCAGTCCTTCCTTTTCTTTGCAAGCTGTTTATTTCCAAGTACTCTGTACAGCAACGTTACAGCCTTCCTCCAAAGACCCAAACTTAACCTGCACTGCTCAGACCACAATTTCAATAAACTGAGACCACAAGTGTGTGACCCCTAACAACTGATCTTAACGAATAATCCTTCTCCTTTTAAAGTGTTCAGAAAGGAACAGTAACACCTCCTCTTCAAAGATGCCGGTTGTACCTATTAAGCAATGAGTGCACTTAACCTAGTTCTGCCACCCTCCCATTTCACCTTCTAGTTACGTCCCACGTGCAGCATTGTTTGCATACACTCACGCACTTTAATCAAACACGACGTAGGTTACGAGCATGTGTGTGTATAATATATATGTGTGTGTGTGTGTGTGTGTGTGTGTGTGTGTGTGTGTGTGTGTGTGTGTGTGTGTGTGTGTGTATATATATATATATATATATATGTGTGTGTGTGTATATATATATATATATATATATATATATATATGTATATATATGTATATATATGTATATGTATCTGTGTTGTAGAAGGGCTCAACTAATTTCTATCACACACTTTCCCTTTTGATGATGTTATCTGTACCTCTGTATGTGTAATAGCTATCCTAATGATAATTTCTTGTCTGCTTTTCTAAGGTCATTGCTCCGACTGACTTTGTATTATATGTCTAATGATTCTGTGTTACTTTGTTACGTTATATAACACCAGTTTTATGTTTTGTACTTTATTGTATTTTGAGTTTTAAGATCCCAGGCTGATCCCGTTAGTTTTCCAAAGAAACCCATATTCTACTCAGTTTAACACATTTAAATAAACTGTTAGTTAACTAAAAGCAGGAGCATTGGCAGTTCAAAAGCTTGGACAAAATTTCATCTGTGCTAAAGAGTGCTGTTGAACAAGTTTGTCCTCAAAATTCAGCATAAGTCTAGAAAACAAACGTGTATATATATGTCCCACTCAGCAGAAAGCAGACCTCAAACACTAGAAGGCCGATTTACTAGTAAAAAAAAAGACGTTTTGTGGATAATTCTGTAGCTTCCAGTGTCTTCTGATAAACCAAATGAGGTTAGGAAGCGTACCCAAGACGAGAAAATTAAGTAGCTGTTATGGTCTGGTGTTTAGTCTTTTGCTGAAAAGATTTGAAAGTTTGGAAAAACTAAAGCACTGATGGAGATTCCCTGCCTGTGTTTCCCACCCTTTGTTGTTCTGCTTTTTAAACCGGTGACTTTAAGTTGCCCACCCCTACTGTAAATTGAGCTTAATAAGCTCCTCCCTTTCTACACTGCTGTTGACGTATTTAATTATTTGTTTGCCTTTCCTTTTGCTTGCATTGAAAACGTGCATTTTACCTCACATTGTCTGTTCTACTCCTTTATTGTGCTTTTGCACTGGGAGGACTGGGATTGTTCATCTAGTTGCAGTAGGTGTTTGCCTGGTCTGCCTGAGCTGGGAAATGCACAAAATGGCTCCAAGTATTTTTTTTGCACTTTTCTTATATACTGTGACTGTACTTAAGCCGTTTCAAAAAAATACCGTGTGCTAATGCAGTGAATTGCACTGTATTACATTGTATCTATTAGATGTTCATCGTGTTACCCTGCTGCAGTCATCACACTTGGGTTATCCTGCCATCAGGCGGTCCCGCAGTTGGCCTGAGTTTCAAAGTCTTGGTCTGGTGTCGGTTGCTGTCACTTCCTCCCTGACATCAGTGCACCAGGGGTGTATAAGAGGCATCCGACACCATTTTCTCCAGTCTTTCTTGCTGCGTGGTGCCTGAAGCAGAAGCAGTTCGCAAGTGCTGGTCGGGTGACACCTGAGATTTTCGAATCGAATTTCAGTCCGAAGTCTTCAATAAAGCTAAGTACCCCGTTAGGGAACCTTTTCTTGCCTCAGTCCGATGTCAGAAAAAGTTAACAATTGCATTTCTTGTGGGAAGCAAATACCTCATAAGGACTTCCATTCTTATTGTATTCCTTGCCTAGGCCCAGAGCACGACGTCACAGGTTGTCGGTCTTGTGCTAGGTTTAATAAACGAACTATCAAATGCCGTTTTGACTTCGCACAACATTATTTTGGTAGGAAATTTAATTATATCATGCTGTCGGAGCAGCCGACGACCGGCATGCATAAAAAACGCAAGGATAAGGACAGGCAGCCTAGAACCATGCCAGACTCCGAGGCCTCTGCTGGGCCTGTTGCCATATCTCTGTTTTTCAGTGAGGCACCTACGCAGCTCCTGGCGACCGTGGAAATGGAACCCCAGACAGCTTTGGATTCTCAAGCGGAGTGTACTAGGCCGTCGCAGCCATCTTCATTAGGCCCTTCCGACACCAGAGCAGAAGGTGATCCCGGTGCAGTAGAAATGCCTTCGGTTTCAGAAGGTGTCTTCAGACCGACTACACTCACCATTAAATCTTATGCTAAGCTAAAAACTCCATTAAAACCAAAAAAGACTGTACATCAGTCTCCTGTTCAAGGCCCCATGCCTAGGAAACAGATGCTTAAGATGGCTGAAGATTTGATTTCCCTAATCAGGGGTTCCCACCCCCCCCTCCTGATAAAAGGCCAAGACAAGAGGAGGACTATGCTTCCTCTGACCAGGTTTCTATTTCCTCAGATTCTTCTGAGGAACAGGATTACGCTTTTCCCCCTTATGAAGATTCTGATGCTGAAGACTCAATTCCCTCAGCATCTCCCCCTGAAGACTACTCCTTTGGGGAAACTTTACATACCATGAGGGAACATTTCCTCTGGGAAGGCCAGGACTACTCTGATTCTAAGAAAAGGCTCAGAGAGTTTCTTTTGCTACCCCAGCACAGACCACTTGCTATCCCTCCAGTTTTAGATATTGTGGATGATGTTTACTTAGAGTCTAGTCTAAATCCAGACTCCCTAACTCCTGCTCCAGCCAAACCAGACATGCTACAGAGTACCTGACACACACAAATTCCTTTATAAATGTCCTCTGGCTGACCCAGAAACAATTTCCTAGGGTCCCAAAGGGGCTAAAGCTTCTATGGCTAAAAATCCTGTACCCTCAAAGGGATTCCAGAGCCGTAGATAGATGGGGAAAGAAGATGTACACCTCAGCTACTCTGGCTATGAGAGCATTAAATTGTCAGTTTCACATGATGAAATATCAGCAATTCCTAATGTCTCAATTAAAACAAAAACTGAGCACATATTCTGAACAGGCTGAATTCAAGGAAATGCAGGATCTGTTGCATGCAGCTGAACAGGTGGGCAAACATACTTTACAATGTGGATTTGATTCATTGGAAGCTTCCTGTAGAGCAGCTGTTACTGGGTCTGTCATACGCAGACATGCTTGGTTAAAAGAACAAACCCTACCTGATCATGTTAAAGCAAAATTTTTGGATACACCTTTACAGCAGGATGTCTTATTTGTTGTCAAAGCAGAAGAGGTTTTAAAGAAAATGGAGGATAAGGCAAAGTCTATGCAGATGGTAAAGGATTTTTTACAGGTACAATCCCCTCGTTTCAGCAGAAATTGGCCAACAAAAAAACTGGTCCTTTCTAGCTTCTGACAGACCACAGAGGGGCAAATACAGATGCCCAAGGGGCAGAGGTCAGTCACAAGGCCCTTACAAACCTCGCCAATGGGGTTCCACAACCCAGAAAGGAGGTGAAGACAGGCCCCAAGCTAGCAGAAGACAAACACAATGACTCAGCCCTCCAACTACCAAGCAAATCTCTCTTGGCAGCTCCCTTGGGAGGCAAATTAGCACTTTTTTTGCAGAACTGGCACATCATTACAAAAGACGAATGGGTCCTAAACATTGTCTCACAAGGATACAGATTTCACTTTCATACCTTGCCAAGGATAAAAGGAATGCTAAACCTGCCACCAAATCAATGGGCAGAGGCACAAAAACAAATTACAGCTCTCATGGACATGAGAGCCATTCAACAGGTACCTACACAGGAGCAAGGACACTGATTTTACTCGAGATTCTTTCTAGTCCCAGAAAGGACAAAGCATGGAGACCCATTCTGGATCTTTCAATTCTGAACACCTATCTGCAAGTACCAAAATTCAAGATGCTAACACTACAGCAGCTTCTTCCCATGCTGGGCAAGAAAGCTTGGCTAGTAATGTTGGACCTCAAGGAGGCATACCTGCATGTCCCTATCAGTCACAATTGCAGAAGATACCTCCGCTTCATTGCAGGTTCAACCCATTATCAATTCTCTGCACTGCCCTTTGGCTTATCTACTGCACCCATGGTCTTCACAAAATGCCTGGCACCAATAATTGCATACTGCAGACAAAGAGGAATTCAAATATACCCATACCTGGACAACTGCCTTATTCTAGCAGAAAGCAAGGACATTCTTTTAAAACATCTGGCATTTGTCAAACACCTTCTAAGTTGCCTAGGGTACACAGTAAACGAAAAGAAATCAAAACTAGTGCCCTCACAAAATATAATATTCCTGGGTGCCAGCTTGAATACAACAGCCCAGATGGTTTATCTCATGTCAGACAAGCAACAACAGCTGACTCAATACTTCAAAATAATGGCAACAAATACCCAACTCCCTGCAAGAAAAATTCTGCAGGCCTTGGGATTCATGGCATCTTGCATACTACTAATACCATTTGCAAAACTGCATATGAGCAAATTACATTGGTACCTGAAAAGCGTATGGACTCTGCACAGCCACAGCTTGGAAACTAATACCACTTGTTCCCTGCCTTCAGCAGGAGTTTCTGTGGTGGGCACAGGCATGTCACCTCAACAAGGGTCAGCCTTTCACATTACCCAGAGCCAGGCAAACTATGACAACAGATGCATCGGACTATGCCTGGGGAGCACACATGGCAGGACAGTGCATTCAGGGCAAATGGACTACAGATCAAAGGCATTTGCATATCAATCAAAAGGAAATGCTAGCAGTACAGAATGCCCTAACAGCTTTCAAGGACCTCTTACACCCAGGACAACTAATAATAAAGATGGACAATACCACACTAATGTGGTACATCAACAAGCAAGGGGGCACACATTCCTACCCTCTATGCAGGCAAGCAATGACCTTGTGGAACACAGCACTGTCTTACCAAGTTCAACTACAAGTACAATTCCTGCCAGGAAAGAAAAACACATTGGCAGACGACCTAAGCAGAAACATCATGGATCCCCACGAGTGGAAACTGGATCCACAAGTATTTGCAATGACGACTCAAAAATGGGGATGCCCAGACATAGATCTGTTTGCCAACCTCCAAAGCTACCAACTTTAAAAATTTTGTACAAGGACATTCCACCCACAAGCTTGGAAAGTGGACGCCCTCTCATTCAGTTGGAAAACATTAACAGTGTATGCCTTTCCTCCACTGCCTCTTCTAGCAAAGGTGCTGCTGAAAGTCAGATTAGAGAGGCCACAAATGATGCTCATTGCACCGGACTGGCCACGCCAGCACTGGTATCCAATTCTAAGGAACATGGCCCATGGCCCACCATGGATTTTACCACAAATTCCTCACCTGCTCACCCAGCGAGACAATCAAATTCTACACAGCCAGCTCAAGACTTTAAACCTGGCTGCATGGCAGATTACCTAAACAATCAACCAACACCTCTATCCAAAGCTGTTATGGATGTCTTACTGGAGGCCAGGAGTCCCAGCACCAGGAAAACCTATTCAGACAAATGGAAAAGATTTTGCACCTGGAACCAAGCTAAAGGCCAAAATCCCCTTGATCCAAACATTCCTCAGATTCTGCAATATTTAACTGAGAATGTTGCACAAAGGACTTTCCTTTTCATCTATTAAGATCCACGCCTCAGCAGTTTCAGCTCATTACAACACGGATCCTCCTTTATTTTCACATCCACTCCTACGACAGTACCTCAGAGGGGCTAAGAACATAAGACCACCCAGGAGAGCACCAACACCTACTTAGGATCTCAACTTTGTTCTGGAAAAACTTACACTGCCGCCCTTTGAACCAGCTTTCTCAGCTGATTTAAAGTTTCTTTCATGGAAAACTGCCCTGCTGCTAGCAATAACTTCAGCTAGAAGAGTCTCAGAACTACAGGCACTAATGGCAGTGGAGCCTTTCCTCATTTTTCATCAAGACAGAGTCTCTCTGCGAACTAACCCTTCCTTTATGCCAAAAGTGGTATCCAGTGTGGCCCTAAACCAAACCATTCATTTGCCTACCTTTTTTCCAAATCCCCAGAACAAAGGAGAAAGACTCTTGCACTCTTTGGACATTCAAAGACAATTACGTTACTACTTGGATAAAACTAAGGCTTTCAGAAACTCTGACCAGCTCTTTGTCGCCTATGCTGCAGGATCACAAGGAAAAGCTATCTCAAAACAGACCATTTCAAAATGGGTAGGACATTGCATACGTTTCTGCTACACGCATCATGGGAAACCAGTACCTGTTAGCATTAGGCCCCACTCCACCAGGTCTACAGCTACATCAGCAGCCTTTCTCAGGTGGGTGCCAACCAAGGATATTCTGGAAGCTGCAACTTGGAGTTCAGTGCACACCTTCACCAAACACTATCACTTACCTATATTCTAAGACTAGAGCTGGCTTTGCCACTGCAGTTTTGCAGGGCCTGCTAGCTTCTTCTAACCCTGTTTAACTCCACCACCCATCCTTAGCTTTGGGATTCAACCCAAGTGTGATGACTGCAGCAGGGTAACACGAAGAACATAGTACAGTTTTGTACGTAACATAAATGTAGATGTTCGAGTGTTCACCCTGCTGCAATCCAGGTTACCCTCCCTCCATCCCCTCTGAACTAGCTGGACTTATCCATACCTTTCTATCCTATACAACCTCTGTGGTGTATTTGCTTGTGACTGAAAGTATTGTTTTATTTTCACTTGTATATTTTTATATAGCAATATGTATTGCCTACCTATTGGGGGCACCTGACATCTGGGGCAAGAAAAACTGAAGAAAATGGCGTTGGATGCCTCTTATATACCCCTGGCGCACTGACGTCAGGGAGGAAGCGACAGCAACCGACGCCAGACCAAGACTTTGGAACTCTGGCCGACTGCGGGACCGCCTGACCCAGGATAACCCAAGTGTAATGACTGCAGCAGGGTGAACACTCTAACATCTACATTTATGGTAGGTACAAAACAGTACTTTGTATGGCTGTGTAGGTAGTTTGTGTGGTCTTGTTGTACTTGGGATCCAAATCTGCTCCTCTACATTAAGGTGTTTTTCTGCACCCTTGTGGCAGACGTGTGCTGATCTACTGCATTTAACTGTTTTACTGCATTAATCTGTGCCTTTTTGACTTTTTTTTTCTGTCTGTGCCTGCTTCTTTATCTGCATTTGTTTTGTGCTGTAATATTGTTTAGGTAGCACAGACTAGATCCAAACTTGTTGAGTCTAGCCTGCTTTTGATAAACTTGAACTCAAACCACGCCATTTTACATTGAAGGGCTCCCCTGTACCCAAATGGCAGAAGAGTGCGGATATAGCCTTGTATGAGTTGGGGGATTAATGGAAGAGGGATCATTATATGATTTCCTATTGTCAGACCAGTTTAAAACTGCTTAATTTCACCTGTATACAAGCCTCACATTTGTGTGCAGCTGCTCACTGCACAACAATGGTTAGCAGTGCCCAGTATAGTAGCAAACACCTAGAAACTGCTTTTTTCCTAGACATTTCTCAGTTGAACCCTCACAAGCTTCCCTGTTGTACCACGGTCAACTCAGCTGAGCACTGAGCAGCATTACCAACCCCCCAGTCCTCAACAGAATAAGCCCCCTTGTTTAGTTAGTTGAGTTAGTCCTAGAGCAAAAGCTAATCCAACTTGCCCACTCTTCAAGTAATATTTATGGTTTAACCTGCTACAATGGACGGCCAGTTTCCCAACATTTCCCCAGCTAACCTGTTTGACATGGACATCGTAGGGCAATGTAGTAATTGCCTCATGTATATTGACAACCACATGCTCCTAAAGCAAGCAAATACAGTATGTGAGAGATGCAACTATTCCATGAAGCTGGAATCTGTCCTCTCATGTAACAATAAACGACATCAAGCAGGTTGTCAGCACACACACACACCTATCTCATCATACAAGACAAGGTCAAGTCACATAGACCCACTTAAGTGGAGGTACTAAGAGCCTGCCAAAGGACCAGAGACCTCCAAAGCACAAACGGATCACACGTACTGGAGCATGAACAGACCCCACTTCATGTAGTAAGACACATACAGTGTCTCAACAAATAAGCCCCTGAGGCAAAACACCTCAAAAACTAATCTCCTGGTCATAGGTGATTCCATTATGAAATGCACATATGTCCCCCTCACCACGCTGGACAAGGGAAAAGTTACGGTTAGCTGCCAGGATCCACCAAATCACTGTCATAATACATGTTCATAGGTTCATACTAGGCTATCTGCCCTAGGGCATTTATAAACCTAGCCAGACTGTGTATGGCTTTCGCCACCGATTTTAAATTAATTTTGCTATGCCCTTTTTTGTGGTTAGTATACTGTGCCTCTGTCTAACAGTGACACAGAAGTGATACCCGGGGTAAACCTACGATCTCCCATCCACTCATCAAGATTCCTCTTAAAGAGAGTCAATGAGGGACTCTGCCTAATCTGGACTGGGATTTTATTCCAGAGTGAAGGGAACCTCTGGGTTATGAATCTGTCCCTCCAGCATGTCCTATTTATTTCAGTGCTGAGGTTCAAGTCTCTCGAGCGCGTAGCTCGATGGGATTTGGATTTTCTGAGGTGCAGCATGTCCATTAATTCCGGGTTGGACATGGCTTTATACGTCAGGCACAGATCGCCTCTGAGCAGGCGGTATGCCACTGAGTAGAGCTGGAGTTTCTTTAACCAGGCAGCATATGGCATCTGTTTGAGCCCTTTGATCCTCTTGGTGAGGTACTTTTGGGGTCTTTCCAGTTGCTGCAGGTGTCTGGTAAGGTACATCCCAAAAGGGGCATTGTACTCAATTATGGGCCTGATGAGGGATGAGTAAAGAGGCACGATGACCTCCCCTGATCTAGATGTGAATCCCTTCATGATTAGGTGGGCTATATAAAATGTTTTTCTAACCACTTTGGCCATGTGGTTGTCAAATGAGAGATTGCTATCAACTTGGGTCCCCAGGTCCCTAATTACTTCTTCTGTACTTAATGGATTACCACCTATGTGGTAATTTGTGGGCACTTTGTTTTTGCCAAAGGGGATGACTATACACTTTTTAGTATTTAGCTTGAGACCATGGCTCAGGCACCAGTTGTCTGTTTCTATGAGGCCCTTTTGGAGGATGCTTGTGTCAGCTGGAGAATCTATTATGGCGCCCAGTTTGCAGTCCTCTGCGAACTTGGTCAGCCACAGTCCTTCCGTGTTGGCCTGTACCTCCGAGAAATGTATACCGAACAAGAGAGGTCCCAGGAGTGAGCCTTGTGGGACGCCACTTGTAACTGGTTTGGAGTCTGACATGGCTCCAGCAATTCTAACTATGTGGGTTCTGTCCTTGAGCCAGTTTGCAACCCATCTAGTGACATAGGGGTTTATATTTAAGCTGGTGAGCTTATCTATAATGCCCGAGTGGGGTATTGTATCGAAGGCTTTTGCGAGGTCCAGGTAGGCTGTGTGGACCACCTTCCTCTCGTCAATGGCCTTGGTGACTGTTTCAAAGAAATCGACCAGGTTTAAGAGACAGGATCTGCCCTTAACAAAGCCGAACTGGGTAGGATCCAGTGTCTGTAGGTCCCCAATATCTTTATTTGTGAAGTCCATGATGATCCTTTCCATAGCTTTGCAGACCAAGCTAGTCAGGCTTATGGGGCGATAGTTTCCAGGATCCGTTGAGGCACCACCTTTGTGGAGAGGGACCACTGTTGCTGTACGCCACTCTTTGGGTATATATCCTGTAGTAAGTCTGAGATTGAACAGTAGTTTTATATTTGAGTTTAGCTCTTCGTGGTGTTCATGTAGGACGCAGTCCGGGACACCGTCTGGTCCCATTGATGCTGTGTTTTTTGCTTTGGAGGGGGCGGCTCTTACCTGAGCATCTGAGATGTCAGGGGGACAGCACTCTGCTGGGATAGATATTTGCCCTTTTGGGGGGAGTTTGCGCTGAACATGTCAGCTAGGATGTTGGCAATGTCTGTGGGTTTGGTGTATTTTTTGACATTTTGGACTAATTCTGAGCATATCTGGGAATTCCCACCCAGGTTCCTAACATAACTAAAGAAAGCCTTGTGATTATCCTTAGTGTCCTGTGCAATTTTTCTCTCGAAGTTGGCCTTAGACGATTTTATGAGTGCCCGTAGTTTTTTGCTAATACTGATCAGAAATGCCTTCCCTTTTTGGGATTTTTCTCCATCATGTAGTAGCTTCTTCCTTCTATTGTATAGTTTGTTTATGGCTGGGGTCCACCAGACAGGACGTCTGCCTTTGGAGGATTGGGTCTTGGTTTTATTTGGGATTGCATGTTCTGTGCACAGGATTCTGTGGTCTGGGCCGTATTTTCCACAGGCCCGGGGGCTTTGAAGGATTCCACCTCGGTTTTGAGGAGTGTGAAATTTGCTTTAGTGAAGTTTTTCACTGTGGTTTTCTGGGCAGGGGGTGGGGTCGGGATGTAAATATCCAGTGAGATTAGTTTTATGGTCTGATCTTACCAGTGAGGGATACACTTCTGGTCTGGAGCATAGAGTCCCCATGTTGGTGATGATCAGGTCCAGTATGTTTTCCCCTCTTGTGGGAGTGGTAACAAGTTGTTCCATAGCATTTGAGTTTATAAATTCTAGGAACCTTTGGGCTAGGGTGTTGGAGCTAGAGTAATGCTCCCAGTCTATGTTTGGGTAGTTGAAGTCACCCAATATAATGGTGTTTGGAGAGACCTTCATATTTTCCAGTGTTCTCAGGAAGGCCGAGTGGGGTTCCTGGGTTTGGGAGGATGGTCTGCAGCAGGCTATAAACTGGAAGGCAGTTTTACCCACTGTTAGTTGCTCATGGATAGTCTCTGATGCTTCGTGCTGTGCCACCAACCTGGAGGTGTGGGTATCTTTGACGAATTTTGATACTCCCCCCCCCCCTCCTTTTGTGGTTCGGTCCAAGTTTTGGGGCCAAAAAGCATGGTATGAGGTATAACCTGGTAGTGCTGGGGTGCTCTTGGAAGCCTTGAACCAGGTTTCTGTTACTGTACAGATATCGATGTTCTCCATGCTAAGGAGAGTTTCAAGTACGTGCATCTTGAGGTTTAGACTTCTGGCGTTGAGTAGCATTACTCTTTGAGTGAATGACTTGACATGTACCTCTCTGAACTGTATGAAGAGAGACATGACTGAATTCTCAGACTGTGTCCCAGGCTGGTGTGTCCGTAGCACTAAGTAGTATTTTACCTTCACCCAGGATGATGCCACCATACAGACAAACAAATGATTAACTTCAACAATTGGCTTAGCTTTTCAATGTCAGTCCAAGGGGATCCAATATCTGTCAGCCTTGGGAAGACATGGTCGACAGACCACGCTAATTTGCCAGAGATGGTCTTCACCTGTCTCCTCTTGGCTTTCAGATACTGGCAAGATACTTGCCTCCCCTATAGTGTCTTTTTTAGGCATTGTCAAAACAAAAAAATTCACAACGTAAAGAAATCCACTCGAGACAAACTAAAGGTTATGCTGCTTAATACTAGGAGCCTCAACAGAAATCTGCACTCCCTGGAAGCACTCCTCACCTGGGAAGATGTCGACATCTGTGCAGTCAATAAGGCTTGGTTCAAGGCCACAGAGAGCAGCCTGGCCATACAAGCTACAGTGACTTCCACATGTTCAGACCCCAAATTGAGCGTGAAAGAACCAAAGTTGGAGGTGCATCTATCTTCCTTAAATCCAAATACACCTCAAGACTGGTTAATCAGTACTCCAGGTACAATTAAATGTAGATAAAACACCCTACCACATTATTACTAGCTGCGGGTCCCTGACTGTGTACCAAGAGAAACACACCAACTACCTGGACTTGCTAGAATCACTCCCTGTATAGCCAAACACTTTGGTGATGGGAGATTTCAACTATACTTCCATAGATTGGACAACATACACGAGCAGAAATGCGATTGACCTGAGGTTCCTGGACTATAATTCAAATGCTCTGAAACAGCTAGTCTTCACCTCTGTGTGTTGCCCTCCCTGGTGAAGTCAGACAATAAATCTGTCTCTCTTGAAGTAAAGATCAGACTGGATACCCACAGGAGCAAACAAACTGAAAAATTCTTCCAAAGCAAAATTTAGCCTACTAAGCAAGGGTGTTGAGTTTCAAACCCCCTGCTAACACAACCAACAATGACCGCTATGCAGAGGAGTACGCAAAAGCTCTGTACAGGCACTTTAAACAACCGTATAGACTCTGCTGTACCTGTCAGGATCAAAACCAAGTCCTTCTGAAGAAGCAGGCCACTCTGGTGGACTGCAGGTATAAATAGGTTGTATAACAATAGGAAGAAAACTGTTATCCAGGAGCAAGAGGGAACTTACTCACCAGAGGAAGAATACCCTCCACAGCTTGAACAAGCAAATCCGATATCTTGTAAAGTCCTCTAAAGCCCATTACAAGGCTAAATTAGGCTTTCTTTAACTGTGCCTGAAATCGTAAAGGGAATGCCTAGTTAGGTGCCGAACTGATTGTGGACTGTACTACTCACACTGAACCCAAAGAAATTGCCATCCTGCTTGTGGACAGATTTGGTGCAGATTTCACCCCCCCTGTCCCCAGCAGACACACACCCCAAAGCATCCCTGTCACCAGTTCACTACTAACATTTCTAAAGAGCAAGTCATATCCCCCTTTCCAAGGCCCGAAACGCAACCTCCATGGGAGCAGGTAACATTCCAGGCTGTTTACTTAACATTCTTACATAAGACCTAGCGGAACTGATTGGCACTGTGTTCGGCCATAGCCTCAGCGCTGGTTTTGTTCCAGCAGAATGGAGAACAGCAACAGTAATCAACAAAAGTAACCGCCAGCAACATAAGCAAATCCAGTGAACTCCACAGGAATAAATGAGCGAATAAAGTCTCTGGAATCACGAACCATTCTAAACCTCTTATCCAGAATAAAATCCACAGATAATCTCAGATCCACACAGCAAGGTAAAATCCACTCGCAAGTGGAGTCTGTAATAACTAGTAGATTAGCAACTGGAGTTTGTAATAACTAGTGGATTGCAAATGAATTTTATTCTGGATATTTAAAGAGTTTTTAGAGTGCTTCGTGGTTCCACTGACTTTTTTATTGTTTTAACAGCAACAATAATCCCCTTACACAAAGGGTGTCCAAGTGACCCTGGGAACTATAGATGTCCTTCATGGATGCATCTGCAGTCATAACAACTGGGTTGTCCTGTCGTCAGGCAGCCCTCGACTGAAGGGCTGCCTGACGACAGGACAACCCAGTTGTTATGACTGCAGATGCTATCCAGTTCGGACATCTACATTTATGGTAGGTACAAAACTGTACTTTTCATAAGCCTAACCAGCTTTATCTGCAAGGCCATGGAAAAAATAGTCATGGACCTTATCAACAAGGACATAGGTGATGTCCAAACTCTTGACCTGACCCAGTTTGGCTTCGTTTAGGGTATCTCGCTTATTAAATTTGGTAGATGTCTTTGAGAATGTCACAAAAGCCGTGCATGAGGCCAGAGCAATACATACCTCCTGTCTTGACTTAGCCAGGGCCTTAGACACAATCCCCCACTCGGGTATCTTTGAGAAATGCTCCTATCTGGCAATTAACCTCTGTCACTAGATGGGTAGCAGATTGGTTTACCGACAGAACGTATACTGTCAAAGTTGGGGATTCCACCTCCACCAGTAGACCAGTTACCAGTAGTGTACCACAGAAATCTGTGTTGGGCCCTTTGCTATTTGAAATCTATTTCTCGGATGTTCAGATGAAAGTAGATGCCCTGTGGCTTACCAAGTTCGGAGATCACTGCAACCTACATGCATTCATTGAGTTCCCGATCCATTGAATAGTTTATTACAAGAAACATATATTGCCAAGCAGTTATACTGCCTTGAGTTATTTCATTTCTCTTATAACTTAGCTAGAAAAAGGTCTTTGCATCTCACTAACTGTGTAGTACCTAGGCTCTACAGAAGAACAAGCAATGTCCAGCTTGTATACATTTTTTGGATAGCAGCAGGTGTATTTTTTGTCTTTGTGGTTTATATGTCTGATTTCTGTTCCATGTTATGTTCACATTGGTTGTTATGACTGGATTTTATTTTCTTCATCTCTGCATCTGGAGGTTCACAAAAGGTGTTTATTTCCTCTGGAAATGTCAAATGTTTTAACAACTCCCTTCTTTGTATGCTCCAATTTATCATAACAGGATGATATTTACTGTAACAGTTTATGCCCACAACCAGATGTATTCACTGATATGCTAAATTAGGCTTGTTTTTATACTGTTTCTGTGAACTGGCTCCACATGTATCTACTGAAAAGCCAAACTAGGCATGTAGTTATATCTTTCTACGAAAGTGCTCTAATAGGTGTTGAACTGTCACATAGTTAGCTGCTGTGCGAAGCACGTGTACTTTCCATATCTATTTTTAACTTTGCAGCTCAAGTCTTGCATGTTACATTTCTGCATTTAGAAAAAGAACATTTCCTTTTACATTATTTCAAACCTTGCATTAAAATGAAACATTTTCTTTTACATTATTGCTTTGGGGAAAATATTTTACTTTAAATATCTATCAATAAGTAGTGGGATTAGTAAACTGAGTTTGTAATAACTGGTGGATTAGCAAGTGGAGTTTGTAATAACTGGTGGATTAGCAAGTGGAGTTTGTAATAACTGGTGGATTAGCAAGTGGAGTTTGTAATAACTAGTGGATTAGCAAGTGGAGTTTGTAATAACTAGTGGATTAGCAAGTGGAGTTTGTAATAACTAATGGATTAGCAAGTGGAGTTTGTAATAACTTGTGGATTTTACCTTCCTGTGGGGATTTGTGATTATCTCTGGATTGTATTCTGGAGGTTCACAAAAGGTTTTGGTACTTAATAAATAAGCACATATCCAGGCATGTCTAAGGGTCAGCTCCCCGTGTTTCCTCCTGTCTACCTGATGAATCTGGGCATCTTGGGGCAATGCAGCAATTGCCTCATGTACACAGACAACCCTCTCCTCCAATTACCCAACACTACAACCTGTGAGAGATGCACTTATATAACCAAACTGGAAGCAAAGCTCTCTTCATCCAAGACTGGACTAGACACTCAAGAAGAGCGGGTAAACACCTGCATCACACCACACTTATCACATAGTACCTCAAAACCTGCACCACCAAAACACATACATAGAAACACAAATCACACACCTACATTCATGGAGGCTCTCAATAAAGATCTGTCCAAGCAGCAGGGGCCTCCAAAGCAGAAACGCAAGCAACCTCCACCCCCCCCAACACAACCCAAATTACACATAGCCCAGAAACTCAGTGTGCCACTCAACCACAGCCCATAAGGTATAGCAATGTACCCAACGCTCTAGTCATAGGTGACTCTATAGTCAGGCACACTGATGTTCCACTCACCAGGTTAAACAAGGAGAAAGTTACTGTCAGCTGCCTGTCAGGTGCCAGGATCCGCCATATAACGCACGCACTCAGGTCATTCCACAACAAGTGCAAGTATGACTCTGTCATTGTCCATGTTGGTGTAAATGACCTGAGACATACCTCCCTGGACTAAATGAAAAGAGACATGGAGGAGCTGTCTGATCTTGTAGCCCAGGCAGGTATGACCCTAGCCCTGAGTAGCATCTTGCCATCACCCAGAATGATACCACAGTACAAGGACAAAATGATTGACTTCAACAATTGGCTAAGCTACTGGCGTCATTCAAAGGGGATCCAGTATCTGTCTGCCTGGGATGACATAATCGACAGACCACGATGCTTTGCCAGAGATAGCCTGCACCTGTCGCCCTTGGGATTCCAGATACTGGCTAAGACACTTGCCACCCCTATAGTGCCTTTTTTAGGCAAGGTTCAAATGACAAACTCATCACCATAACAGGTATAAGCAAGCAAAATCTGAGGGTAATGGTGCTCAGTGCTAGAAGTCTAAACCTTAAAATGCACTCACCTCAAGGCACTCCTTAAAATGGAGAACATCGACATCTGTGTAGTGACAGAGACCTGGTTCAAGGCTCCAGATAGCACCCCTGCATTACCAAACTATAATTCATGCCACACCTTTCGGCCACCTAACCTGGACCGAAACAGTAAAGGCGGATGTGTGTCCATATTCATTAAGGATATCCACACCTCCAGGCTAGTTGCTCAGCATAATGCATCCGAGATTATCCAAGTGCAACTAACTCTGGGCAAGACCACAATCCAAATTGTAGCTTGCTACAGATCCCCCACCATGCCCCAGGATTCCCACTCCTCATTTCTTGATACAATGGAAAATGTTAGGGTACAACCTAAAACCCTACTAATGGGCGATTTCAACTACCCCGCCATTAACTGGGAAAACTACTCATGTGCCAACTCTTTTGCTCAACTTTTTCTGAAATTCTTAAATTCCAACGGCTTGGATCAACTTATCCACACCCCCACCAGGGGCAGCAATATACTAGACCTGGTCATTACCAACATGGTCAACCGGTGTTCCACACCAGAGGTCAATTCCTCGTTGGTCAAATCTGACCACAAGCTAATCACCCTAGACATCCACATCCTGCCCCCACCTGCCATTTGGGAAACAACTGTAAAAAATTTCTCCAAAGTCAAGTTCACGCTTCTTAAGACAGTGGTGGCAAACTTCACGACAGCCATGCAGACTGACAATAGAGGTACGACTGCTGAATCCTACACAAATGCACTTTATAAGCACTTAAACGAGTGCATGGATCATGTAATCCCTAACAGAACCAAGATGCTATCCTCCAAAAAAAGGAAGCCAATCTGGTGGTCCCCTGCTATAAACAAACTCTGCAACAGAAGAAAGAAACTGTTGCAGAAAAGAGTAAAATCCCATGATTGAAGGAACTCCATGGTCAGCCTCAGTAAAAAGCTGAGATACCTCACAAAATCCTCCAAAATGTAATTACGAAAACAAAATCGCCACTGATTCTAAAGGCAACTACAAAGCATTCTATAGCTGTGCACGAACAAAACTCAAAAGGGGTGTAACTAAGAACAAAAACAAATAATCCCAGCAACCAGCAAAAGTTACACTCCAGCTTTATTGTTGTAAAGACAATTTCCAATGACTAAGCGCTTTCGCCAATGGTTTGGCTTCTTCAGAGTGATTGGAAAGTAAAAGTCTAACCATTTAAATAATGACATCAATTAATGTGTGGACCAATCCTAAACCTTAAATTTAAATATTCACATGTCTAAGTATTGCTGACTAGGTGCATATAATGGAAGTACAAATACATAACATATTTTAAAAAGTGTTATTGTACTGCCTAAAATAATTGTACTGTCATTCCATAAAACCATCAAAGACCTATATAAAAACGCACATTTCAGTTCTAACTGCTTATTAATGTAGCAAAATCCAAAAAATAAAGAAATAGAAACAAATTGAATAAAATAAATGAAGTAAATACTATTCAAAAAACACACAGGCTGCATAAACTCAACTGCATATGACCATGTACATTTCACATTAAAAATCCCTATACATTATTTAGCGAAAAGTACTTATGGACCTAAACCTTGTCACCGCAATAAACAGAACATGCTGGAGGGATAGGTTCCTGTCCCAGAGACTTCCCATACTCTGGAATGAACTACCTATCTATATCAAACAAAGCTTCTCATTAGCACTCTTCAAGAAAAATCTTGATGATTAGATGGGAGCTGGGAAATTCACCCTGGGGATCACTTCTGTGGCTCTGCTCTACAGGGGCACAGGAAAATAATTTTCTTGCGTGGCGAAAGCCAGGGTACCTTTTTGGCTAGGCTTATATAGGCCCTAGGGCCAATAGCCTAGTATCTACCTGTGATAGTTAGAGGTTTTAGAGTGCTTCATGATTCCAGTGACTTTTTATTCTTTTAATAACAACAGTAATCCCCTTACACAAAGGAAGTCTGTGAGGTGGGAGGCTGGCATAATAGTCAAGGTGAATGTTCATCTTGCATACAGCTGCAGTAATCACATATGGGTTCTCTGCCATCAGGCGGGTCCTCGGTCGGCCGAATTCCAAAGTCTAGGTCCGGCATCGGTTGTTGTCGCTTTCTTTCCTGACGTCAGTGCGACAGGGGTATACAAGACACAGCCGACGCCATATTCTCCAGTCTTTTTTGCCGCGCGGTGCCCGAAGCAGAAGCAGTTCGCAAGTGCCGGTCGGCCAGCTCCTGAATTTACGAAAAATTGGAAACCGAAGTCTTCTTTAAAGCGAAGTACCCCGTTGGGGAAACTTTTCTTGCCTCAGACCGATGTCAGACAAAGTTAACAATTGTATTTCTTGTGGGAAGCAAATACCACATAAGGATTTCCATTCCCTCTGCATACCTTGTTTAGGCCCAGACCACGACGTCTCGGGCTGTCGCTTTTGCACTACTTTCAATAAACGCACTATTAAGCGTCGGGCGGAGTTCGCCTAACATTATTTTGGTAAAGCTTTTGATTATAAAATGTCGTCGGAGACTCCGACTACCAGTTTGTCCAAAAAACACAAGGACCGACACGCGAGGCCCGCGGTCTCCACTGACACCACGCCAAAACCGACTACACTGTCCCTGACTACCGACGACACTTCCTTGGCGGTGTCTTTGAGACCGCATGTACCTCGGCCCTTACTCAGACAACCGAAGCCACTGTGAGTGTTGAGCCTCCTACTGTGGACAGGTCCACTTCCACCCAGGGTGTCTTTAGGCCCTCATCTTCCTTTTCCATTAAGGCCTTCACTAAGTCCAAAGCAGCCATGCATCCCAAGAGGCCTGTTGCACAGGGCTCATCCCCAGGCCCCATGCCTAAAAAGCAGATGCTTAAAATGGCTGAGGATTTGATTACTCTTATCAGGGGTTCCCAACCCCCTCCAGACAAGAGACACAGAATGGAGGAAGATTCTCCCTCTTCTGAACAGGGCTCCATTTTCTCAGAACATTCTGATGTTGAGGAACACTCGTACTCCCCTTATGAAGATTCCGATGCAGAGCAGTCCATTCCTTCTGTATCTCCCCCAGAGGACTTTTCCTTTGGGGAAACCTTGCACACCTTGAGGGAACACTTCCATTGGGAAGGCCAAGATTTTTCTGATTCCAAGAAAAGGCTTAGGGAATTTCTTTTGTTACCTCAACACAGACCTCTGGCTATACCTCCTGTCTTGGACATACTTGATGTTTACTCGGAGGCTTGGCATTAATCCGGATTCCCTGCCTCCTGCCCCTGTCAAACCTGATAGGTACTACAGAGTTCCTAACTCTCACCAGTTTTTTTTCAAAAGCCATAATGCTGACCCTGAAACCATTTCTCAAGGCCCCAAGGGCATGAAGGCCTCTACTGCCAAGAATCCACTACCTTCTGAAAGAGAATCTAGATCCTTAGAAAGGTGGGGGAAAAAGGTATACACCTCGGCCACCCTAGCCATGAGGGCCTTAAATTGTCAGTTCCATATGCTTAAATATCAGCAGTTTCTGGTATCACAATTAAGAAATAAAATGTCTCAACCTGAACAACCAGATTTGAAGGAATTGCAGGATATGATGCATAGTGCAGAACAGGTGGGTAAACACACCTTACAATGTGGCTATGATGCCTTAGAGGCCTCAAGTAGACCTGCTGTTACAGGATCAGTCATCCGTAGACATGCCTGGCTTAGGGAACAAAGTTTGCCTGACCATGTTAAAGCTAAACTACTAGATGCTCGTTTACAAAAGGATGTACTATTTGGTACTAATGCTGAGGAGATACTACGGAAAATGGAGGAAAAAGCTAAATCTATGCAAACTGTCAAGGCTTTTCTACAGGTACAACCACCTCGTTTTAGCAGAAATTGGCCTTCTAAAAACTGGTCCTTTCCAGCCACGGACAAGCCCCAAAGAGGTAGATACGCACAAGGGGCAGAGGACAATCACAAGGGTCATATAGAGGCAGACAATGGCAAACTCCAGCACCAAGAGGTGGCGAAGACAGTGTACAACAATACAGAAAACAAACCCAATGACTTCCTCCTTTTCATGCCAAGCAAGTCCCAGCTGGCAGCTCCCTTGGGAGGAAAGCTGGCATTATTTACAAGAAATTGGCATATTATCACAACAGACAAATGGATCCTAGACATTATAAACAGAGGCTACAGATTTCATTTTCACACTCTTCCAAAAATGAGAGGCATGCCAAACCTGCCACACAATCAAAGGGCAGAGGCACAAATACAAATTTCAAAACTCATGGACATGAAAGCTATTCAAGAGGTACCTACTCACGAACAAGGTCAGGGTTTTTATTCCAGACTATTTCTGGTACCAAGGAAAGGAACCGATTGGAGACCCGTTTTGGACTTATCCATCCTAAACACATTTCTACTCGTACCAAAATTCAAGATGCTCACATTACAGCAGCTTCTTCCCATGCTGGGCAAGGAGTTTTGGCTGGTAACATTGGACCTCAAGGAGGCATACCTGGATGTCCCAATCAGACAAAGCTGCAGAAGATACCTCAGATTTCTTGCAGGTTCAATCCACTATCAATTCTCTGCATTGCCCTTTGGCTTATCTACTGCGCCCAGGGTATTCACGAAATGCCTGGCATCAGTAATTGCCTACTGCAGACTTCAAGGGATACAAATTTACCCTTATTTGGACGACTGCCTGATCCAAGCGGACAGCAAGCACACACTTCTGGAACATCTGGCTTATGCAACACGGTTACTGAATTCTCTGGGATACACAATCAACAAAGAGAAATCCAGGCTAACACCATCTCAGAAAATAACTTTCCTGGGTGCCAACTTGGACACAAACACCCAGATGGCCTATCTTACGCCAGAAAAGCAGGGGCAACTAACTCAGTACTTCAAAATACTAGTAAATTGTACCAGGCTTACTGCAAGGAAAATCCTGCAGGCTCTGGGCTTCATGGCGTCTTGCATTCTTTTAATCCCATGTGCAAAGTTGCATATGAGAACTTCAATGGTACCTAAAAAACCTATGGTCTCAACACAGCCACAATTTGGAAACAATAATACCAATAATTCCATGTTTGCAAAAGGAATTTCTATGGTGGGCCCAAGCATGTCAAACAAACACAGGTCTCCCATTCTGCAAGCCTCAAGCAAATCAAGTCATCACAACAGACACCTCAGGTTACGCCTGGGGGGCGCACATGACAGGCAGGTGCATTCAGGGCAAATGGTCCCAAAAGGAAAAGCACCTTCACATCAAGTCAAAAAGAAATGTTAGCAGTGATAAATGCAATTACAGCTTTCAAGGACCTCCTGCATCCAGGACAATTATTGGTAAGAACAGACAACACCACAGTAATGTGGTACATAAACAAGGAGGAACACATTCATACCCCCTGTGCAGACTAGCCATGAAACTTTGGAACTTGGCTCTGGAATGGCAAATCGAACTTCAAGCACAGTACTTGCCAGGTTTGGAAAACACGCTGGCAGACAATCTAAGCAGAAATATGACAGATCCACACGAATGGAAGTTGCATCCTCAAGTGTTTACAAAGATAATCCAAGCGTGGGGGAGGCCAGACCTAGATCTCTTCGCCTCCCACAGGAATCCTCAATTGGAAAAGTTTTGTTCAAGGACCTTTCATCCAAAGGCCTGGAGAGTGGACGCCCTTTCATTCAGTTGGACAGCATGGACAGTGTACGCTTTCCCACCTCTACCTCTTCTGCCCAAGGTGCTCTTGAAAGCAAGAGCAGACAGACCGAAGATGATACTGATTGCTCCAGACTGGCCAAGACAGCACTGGTACCCACTCCTGAGGAGCCTAACACATACTCCTCCCTGGCTTCTACCTCTAATGCCTCTTCTGCTGACTCAGCACAGCTACAAAACTCTTCACAGTCAGCTGAAAACACTCAATCTCGCTGCATGGAAAATTCCTTAACACCACAACAGACCCTACTCCCCAAAGAGGTGCAGGATGTCATTCTGGATGCCAGAAGGCCATCTACTAGAAAGATTTACTCCGCAAAATGGAAACGGTTTTGCTCTTGGAATGAGAAAAAAGGCCAGGACCCTAGAAAACTGAATTTGCCTCGGGTATTACAGTATCTAGCTGAGCTGCTCAACAGTGGACTTTCATTTTCCTCCATAAAAATCCATGCCTCAGCCATTTCTGCAGAATTCAACACGGATCCACCTTTATTCTCTCACCCACTTTTAAGACAGTTCCTCAGAGGGGCTAAGAATATAAGACCACCAAGGAAACAGCCAGTGCCAGCCTGGGATCTTAATTACGTTCTAGAAAAATTAACATTGACTCCTTTTGAACCAGCTGCCTCAACAGATTTGCAATATTTGCCCTGGAAAACAGCTTTCCTTCTGGCCATTACCTCAGCTCATAGGGTTCCGGAACTACAAGCCCTCATGGCTGTGCAGCCCTTTCTCATCTTCCATCAGGACAGGGTTTCCCTTCGAACCAACCCATCATTTATGCCTAAAGTGGTATCCAGGGTAGCTTTGAACCAAGCCATACACTTACCTACCTTTTACCCCAATCCTCAAAACAAAGGGGAAAGGCTGCTACATTCCTTAGACATCCATAGACAGCTACGTTATTATTTGGACAGAACAAAGCCTTTCAGGAAATCCGAGCAACTTTTTGTGTCCTATGCTGTAGGAGCTCAAGGGAAGCCAGTTTCCAAACAGACAATTTCAAAATGGATAGGCCACTGCATACGATTTTGTTACTCTTATCATGGGAAATCTGTCCCTACAGGCATCAGACCCCACTCCACCAGGGCCACTGCTACCTCTACAGCCTTCCTCAGAGGAGTTCCTACCAAAGATATTTTGGAGGCAGCCACTTGGAGTTCAGTACATACCTTCACAAAACACTACCACCTGCCTTTATATTCCAAAACTAGAGCAGGCTTTGCCACTGCTGTGTTGCAAGGCATTCTGGCTCATCCCAGTTCCATCTAGTGCCTACCACCCTTTGCGTAGCTTTGGGATTCTACCCATATGTGATTACTGCAGCTGTATGCACGATGAACATAGTACAGATGTCCTTCAAGAATGCAACTGCAGTCCTGACATATGGGTTGTCCTGCCTCAGGCAGCCCTTCGGTCGGCCGGATTCCAAAGTCTGGGTTCGGCGTCAGCTGATGTCGCCTCCTTCCCGACGTCAGAGCGGCTGGGGTATAAAGGCATCCGCTGACGCCATCTTCAGTCTTTCTTGCCGCGCGGTGCCCGAAGCAGAAGCAGTTCGCAAGTGCCGGTCGGTCAGCTCTTGTGTTTTCATTTACCGAAGTCATCAAAAAGCTAAATACCCCGTTGGGGAACATTTTTCTTGCCTCAGCCGATGTCAGAAAAACCTGAAAAGGTTAATAATTGTTTGTCTTGTGGTAAACAAATACCTCATAAGGACTTCCATTCTTACTGCCTTCCCTGCCTGGGCCCAGACCATGACGTCTCGGCCTGTGCTTGCTTTAATAAGCGCTGACTCAGGCGCCGGGCAGAATTTGCCGAAGACTTTTTTGGCGAAAATTACGCTTATATCATGCCGTCAGAACAACCGACAGCACATATTTCCAAAAAACGCAAGGACCGGGACTGACATCCTCGGCCCGCTTCGTCCACCGATACCACGCCTAAGCCTTCCGCGAGTGCATCGGGCTCTTCGGAGGCGGTAATTCAACCACTCCAGGCCGACAACACCGCTTTACCGCGTACTTCGGTCCCGGAGGTTTCCCCGGTGCCGGTTGTTGATTTTCCTCCCGAAACCGAAGCTCAAGATTTACCTGACACCATACCACTGGATAAAGTTACTCCTGCACGTGGGGCAGCTAGGCCTCCGGTCTCCATGTCCATCAAGGCCTACACACGTGCTAAGGCTGCCAGCCAGGCTAAGGCCCATCCTCCTAAATCTTTTTCCCAGGGCCCCTCTTCTGATAAACAGATCATGACTCTAGCTGCAGATCTAATCTCTCTAATCAGAGGTTCTCAGTCACATCCAGACAGAGGTTCTCAGCCGCCTGCAGATAAAAGGCCTAGAACTGAGCAGACAGATACCCTCTCTTCAGATGAAGCCTCTAGGGATTCAGAGCACTCAGATACCCAGGAAGAATCCTTCCAGGCCTACGAGGATCAATTCCTTCTGCCTCTCCTCCAGAGGATATTTCTTTCAGAGAAATTCTCCACTCCATGAGAGAACATTTTCAGTGGCAGGGTCAGGAATTCTCTGACTCCAGGAAAAGGCTACGTACCTTCCTTAAGTTACCCCAGCACAGGCCTTTAGCTATACCCCCAGTGTTAGATGTATTGAATGATGTGTACTCAGACTCCAGTACTTCCCCTGATTCTCTCCCTCCTGCTCCTGTCAAGCCAGACAGATATTACAGGGTCCCTGACACTCGCAAGCATCTCTTTAAGGCCCACTCTGTGGATCTAGAAACTATTTCTCAGGGGCCCAAAGGAGTGGCTACTTCCTCGGCCAAAAACCCTTTGCCCGCAGACGGGGAATGTAGGTCCCTGGAGAGATGGGGCAAAAAAAGGTTATGCCTCTTCCACCCTTGCCATGAGGTCACTCAACTGTCTTTTTCATATGTTTCAGTACCATGATTACTTAATGAATGATTTGCAGAAAAAGTTAGCCTCTCCTGAGCCTATAGATAGAAAGGCATTGCAGGATTTGGTTCATAACACTCAGCAGGTTAGCAATCATTTTCTTCAGTGTGGTTATGATGCATTGGAAGCTTCATGTAGGGCAGCTATGACAGGGGCCATTATACGTAGACATGCTTGGTTGAAAGAACAGCCACCGCCAGACCATGTTAAAGTAAAGCTCCTAGATGCACCTCTGGAAAAACAGAAGCTTTTTGGTGCTAATGCACAGGATGTGTTGAAGTCTATTGAGGAAAAGGCTAAATCAGTGCAGACAGTCAAGGATTTCCTCCAGGTTCAGCCACCCAGATTCAGCAGGAATTGGCCTTCAAAGAATTGGTCCTTTCCAGACACTGACAAGTTTCAAAGGGGAAAAAACAGGCGTGCTCGAGGTAGAGGGCAATACCGAGGCTCCTACAGGGGCCGCCAATGGCAACCACCAAATCAGAGAAGTGGCGCAGGGAGTTCAGCTGCACCACAGGGACAATCACAATGACTTGACTTTCACACCGACCAAGGCTCAAAGAGAAGCACCTCTAGGCGGAAAATTATCCTTATTCTCAAAGAACTGGCACATTTTAACCAAGGACAAATGGATTCTGGACATAGTAGACAAAGGTTACAGGTTCCACTTCCATACCTTACCAACGAGACAAGGCATGCCAAACCTGCCACAAAATCAAAGGGCAGAGGCACTCATACAAGTTTCAAAGCTGCTACAAATCAAAGCAATAGAAAAGGTTCCTCCTCAGGAACAAGGCCAGGGATTCTATTCAAGACTGTTCCTTGTTCCAAGAAAAGAAAAGAAAAGCAATGGACACCTATACTGGACTTGTCCGCTCTAAACACTTTTCTCATTGTGCCAAAATTCAAAATGCTGACGTTACAGCAACTCCTTCCTATGCTGGGCAAGGGGTCTTGGCTGGTTACTCTGGACCTCAAGGAGGCATACCTGCATGTCCCATTCAGACACAGTTGCAGAAGATACCTCAGATTTCTTGCAGGGTCAGAGCATTATCAATTCTCAGCATTGCCGTTTGGCTTATCTACTGCGCCCAGAGTATTCACGAAATGCCTGGCATCAGTAGTTGCACATTGCAGGCTCCAGGGGATTCAAATATACCCTTACCTGGACGACTGCCTTATACAAGCAGACAGCAAACAAACCTTGATAAGAAACTTGGACTATGTCATTCAATTACTACAGGCTTTGGGATACACAGTCAACATTCAAAAATCAAGACTACTGCCATCCCAACAGATTGTGTGTCCAGTTTGGCTCCTAGAAAAATAATCACAAATGGCTTTCCTCACAGAGAAGAAACAAGAACATTTACCAGATTACTTCAAAAGCCTAGCAAAGTTCACCCAGCTGACCGCAAGGAAAATCCTGCAGGCCCTGGGGTTCATGGCATCTTGCATTCTTCTGATCCCTCTGGCAAGACTACACATGAGAAAGCTACAATGGTGCCTAAAAAGCTTATGGTCTCAACACAACCACAATCTAGAAGACGTAATACCACTCATTCCATGCCTGCAAAGGGAATTTTTGTGGTGGGCTCAAGCAAGTCATTTAAAAAAGGCATGTCTTTCAACAAACCTCTAGCAAGTCAAACCATTACAACAGACACCTCAGATCATGGATGGGGGGGCGCACATGGAGGGCAGATGCATTCAAGGGCAATGGACTCCCAGGGAAATGCATCTGCACATAAATCAAAAAGAGATGTTGGCAGCGATTCATGCAATCGAGGCCTTCGGGAAATCCCTTCAACAAGGTCATCTGCTAATAAGGACAGACAACACCACTGTCATGTGGTATATAAACAAGCAGGGAGGCACTCATTCTTATCCCCTCTGCAGACTAACAATGACTCTTTGGGAAAAGTCCCTGAAACTGAACATCCACTTGCAATCCCAGTTTGTTCCAGGCAAGGACAATGTTCTGGCGGACAGGCTGAGCAGAAATGTCTTGGATCCGCACGAATGGATGCTGCATCCGCACATTTTCTCACAAATAACAAGTGCATGGGGGAGACCGGACATAGATCTCTTTGCTTCTCACCTCAATCATCACCTGGAGAAGTTCTGTTCAAGGACGCACCATCCTCTAGCCTGGAGAACGGATTCTCTCTCCTTCAGCTGGAATTCCCTAACAATTTATGCATTCCCTCCTCTACCATTACTGACCAAGGTGTTACTGAAGATCAAAGCAGAACAACCAAAAGGAATTTTGATAGCTCCAGACTGGCCAAGGCAGCACTGGTATCCATTGCTACTGAGCATAACTCACACCAAACCGTGGCCCTTGCCTCAATGGCCTCTGCTTCTAACTCAGCACAATTACAGGACTGTTCATCAAAACCTGCAAACATTGCAGCTGACAGCTTGGAGGGTTCCATGATTTTTACCCATATCTCTCTTTCCGAAAAAGTTCAATAAATCTTGCTGGAAGCACGCAGACCTTCCACCAGAAAATCCTATTCAGCCAAGTGGAAGAGATTCATCATCTGGAATGCCAACAAGGGTCAGGATGCATCAGTAATGAGCATACCTCAGATATTAGAATACTTGGCAGAAATGTTTCATAGTGGCCTCTCATATTCTTCCATAAATATTCATGCTTCAGCAATCTCAGCAAAATACAACTGTGATCCACCTGTGTTTTCGCATCCCTTGTTAAGACAGTTTCTAAGAGGGATAAAGAATATCAAACCTCCCAGAAAACCACCAGTTCCTGCATGGGACCTCAATTTTGTCTTGGAAAAATTAACTCTTCCTCCTTTTGAACCAGCAGCATCTTCAGAAATGCAATTTCTCTCCTGGAAAACGGTTTTCCTGTTGGCAGTTACCTCAGCAAGAAGAGTCTCGGAGATACAGGCCCTCATGGCAGTACCCCCCTTTCTCATTTTTCATCAGGACAGAGTTTCTCTAAGAACCAATCCTTCATTCATGCCAAAAGTGATATCCAGGGTGTCTCTAAATCAAGCAATTCACCTGCCTACTTTCTTTCCCAATCCTCAAAATAAGGGGGAAAAGCTGCTGCACACTTTGGACATACACAGACAATTACGCTACTACTTGGACAGAACAAAGACCACCAGGAAGTCTGACCAGCTGTTTGTAGCTTATGCTGCTGGAGTGCAAGGAAAGGCAATCTCCAAACAAACAGTTTCAAAATGGATTGGACACTGCATCAGATTCTGTTACTCCTTCCATGGAAAAGGTGTGCCAGCCAATATTAGGCCACACTCCACCAGAGCTATAGCCACATCCACAGCCTTTCTAAGAGGAGTGGCTACAAAGGACATTCTAGAGGCTGCTACATGGAGCTCCGCGCATACATTTGCCAAACACTACAACCTGCCATTATACTCCAGATCCCGAGCAGGCTTTGCTTCGGCAGTCCTGCAGGGCATTTTAGCTACACCATCCCTTTCTTAGATCCTACCACCCCCAGCTTGGCTATGGTATTCAACCCATATGTCAGGACTGCAGTTGCATTCTTGAAGGACATAGTACAGTTTTGTACCTACTATAAATGTAGATGTCCGATAGATATGCAACTGCAGTCAGGTTTTCCCTCCCTCCTACTCCTCTGCAATTTTCCTTTTGGGTCCAATCCCCCTTTTCTCTATTAGCTGGGGATATCTGTTATGGTGTATCTGTTTATTACTGTTGTGCATGTCTGGAATTTTTTATCCATTCACCAAATTTCTCCTTCTTTGGAGGGCACCTGGCATCTGGGGCAAGAAACACTGAAGAAGATGGCGTCGGTGGATGCCTTTATATTCCAGCCGCTCTGACGTCGGGGAGGAGGCGACATCAGCCGACGCCGGACCCAGACTTTGGAATCCGGCCGACCGAGGGCTGCCTGAGGCAGGACAACCCATATGTCAGGACTGCAGATGCATCCCTATCGGACATCTACATTTATGGTAGGTACAAAACTGTACTTTTGTGTACCTACCATAAATGTAGATGTTCGAGTGCTAATACAGCTGCAGTACAGGTTCCCTCCCTCCTTCCCCTCTTGGTAAAGGACTAGTGGCTAACACCTCCTCATACAACCTAATATGGGTTATCCTCCTATGGTGTATTTGCTTGCAACTACTCTTTTTTTTTATTACATTGCATTGCTTGAATATATTTATATATATATAATTTATGTATTGCCTTCCTTCTGGGGGCACCTGACATCTGGGGCAAGAAAGACTGAAGAATATGGCGTCGGCTGTGTCTTATATACCCCTGTCGCACTGACGTCAGGAAAGAAAGCGACAACAACCGACGCCGGACCTAGACTTTGGAATTCGGCCGACCGAGGACCCACCTGACGGCAGAGAACCCATATGTGATTACTGCAGCTGTATTAGCACTCGAACATCTACATTTATGGTAGGTACAAAACTGTACTTTTGCCTTACAGACATAAGGTGCATGGTTTGATTCTCACATGGGATACTTGGCTAGGCTTACAATGGCCGACAAGTGCAGTTAGCCTAGTACTAATCTATGAACCTATGATAAGTTCTGTTGTAACCCTGACTAACAATTTCTTGTCTCTGACCTACCTTCTCTAAATACTAAACTCCTTAAAACACCTTAATATCCTTTTCTCTCGTATACATTATATAAGTGTACTATCAAACTAAGTCCTACTAAGATTTGTTTAAAAAAAAAAAATTTTTTTTATTCTTCTATATTTTTACATAGAATTTATAATATAACTCTGTTATAATTATAGCTGTTTAAAACTGTTTTTGATGTCATCATTATTGCTGCATAGGACTGTCTCTATGCTTTTTCGTACATTGCATGTTATTTCCTGGAGCTTTTCTCCCCGGGCCTGTATTGAAAATGGACATATATCCAGTTAGACTAGCCCAGTCAACAAATGTAAAATAAGTAAATAATAATAAGTAACCCTGGGAACTATAGACCCATAAGCCTAACCAGCTTTTTCTGAAAGCCTGTGGAAAGAATGGTCATGGGTCTTATCAAGGACATAGGTGGCCTGCAAACTCTTGACCTTAACCCAGTTTGGTGACATACTACGTGGATGGCTCGTGCAAAAGGGGTCCTGCAGGACAGAACCTAGTAGGATATGCAGTAGTCTGATACTGAAATTGTAGAAGCAAAATCTTTACCACACAACTTATCTGCACAGGCAGCAGAATTGATTGCCCTGACACGGGCATGCACCTTAGCAAAGGGTAAATGTAAATGTGTAAACATTTTTACTGATAGCCAGTACGCTTTTTCCACTGTACATGTGTTTGCGCAACAGTGGAAAAATCGGGGAATGATAACATCTACTGGCAAACCTATAAATCATGCACAGTTTATTTTAGATCTTTTAGAATCTATTCAGTTACCTCAGAGAGTGGCCATTTGCAAATGCACAGCTCACATCAAGCAACAAGATAGGATTTCAAAAGGTAATGCGAGAGCTGATACAGCTGCAAAACAAGCAGCCACAGAAGTATTTTTTTTTTTTTTTTTCTTTTTCTTTTAAATGAGGAATTACAACCCTCTGAAACCTTAGATCTAGACATGTTAAAAACAATGCAGACACTCACTACGCAAGCTGAAAAACAGCGATGGATAAAACTAGGAGCAATCCTCAAAAAGGGGCTGTACATCTCTAAAGAAGGAAAACCGATACTACCCTGTAATTTGTTTCGCTATGCAGCATTGTTGAGCCATGGGCAGTGCCGTGTCTCAACAGGGGGGATGATACAGCTGGTGAACCAGGTGTTCACAACGTACGGATTTACAAACTACCCTAAAAAATTTTGTGTGTCAGATTTGTAACAAACATCATGCATAGGGGGCGATAAAGCCCAAGCAAAGGAGTTTCCCCACACCACCATATCCGTATCTGTATGGATTTCATAGAATTGAACAAATGTGAAAATAAGAAGTATTGTCTTGTCATTATAGATATGTTCTCCCGGTGGGTGGAGGCCTTTCCAACCAAAAATCCAGATGCAGCTACAGTGGCAAAAGTACTTGTCAAGGAAATTATTCCTAGATTTGGTACTCCGGAAAAAATCTACAGTGACAATGGTACACACTTTGTAAATCACACCATACAGCAGTTGAGTAAGTACTTTGGAATTTCTTTAAAAAATCATTGTGCATACCATCCGCAATCTGCAGGGCTGGTTGAAAGGCATAATGGTATACTAAAAAGCAAATTGAGAAAATTAATAGCTGAGACAGGAAAAACTTGGTTCATAGGTTCATACTAGGCTATCTGCCCTGGGGCAATTATAAGCCTAGCCCGATTCTGTATGGCTTACGCCACCCCTTGATTTGAGTATACTGTGCCCTTTTTAAGGTTTAGTTTACTGTGCCTCTGTCTAATAGTGACACGGGAGTAATCCCTGGGACAAACCTACGATGCCCCATCCACTTATCGAGATTCATCTTGAAGAGATTCAGTGAGGTGCTCTGCCTCACATGAACTGGAATTCTATTCCAGAGCGAAGGAAGCCTCTGGGTTATGAACCTGTCCCTCCAGAAAGTTCTATTTATTTCTGTGCTGAGGTTCAAGTCCCTCGAGCGTGTGGCTCTAAGGGATTTAGATTTACTGAGGTGGAGCATGTCCATTAATTCTGGATTTGACATAGCTTTGTGCGTCAGGCATAGATCGCCTCGAAGTAGGCGGTATGCAACTGAGTAGAGCTGGAGTTTTTTTAACCGAGCAGCATATGGCATCTGTTTGAGACCCTTGTTCCTCTTGGTGAGATACTTTTGGGGTCTTTCTAATTGCTGCAGGTGTCGGGTTAGGTACATCCCAAAAGGGGCATTGTATTCTATGATGGGCCTGATGAGGGATGAATAAAGGGGCACAATTACCTCTCTTGATCTAGATGTGAAACCCTTCGTGATGAGGTGGGCTATGTAGAAGGTCTTTCTAACCACTTTGGCAGTGTGGTTTTCAAAGGAGAGATTGCTATCAACTTGGGTCCCCAGGTCCCTAATAACTTTCTCTGTACTTAATGGATTTCCACCTATGTGGTAATTTGTGGGCACATTGTTTTTGCCAAAGGGTATGACTATACATTTTTTGGCATTTAGCTTTAAACCATGGCGCTGGCACCAGTTATCTGTCTGAGACCTTTTTGAAGGATGTTTGTGTCAGCTGGAGAGTTGATTATGGCGCCCAGTTTGCAGTCATCTGCGAACTTGGTGAGCCATAGTCCTCCCACGTTTGCCTGTACCTCGGAAAAGTATATACCGAACAAGAATGGTCCCATGACAGAACCCTGTGGGACGCCACTTGTGTCCGGTTTTGAGTCTGACATGGCTCCAGCAACTCTCACTCTGTGGGTTCTGTCTTTGAGCCAGTTTGCGACCCATCTTGTGACATAGGGGTTTATAGGAGAAGAACCAGCAGTAATGTCGTTGTCAAGCAAATGTTTTATTTCACCACAAGCAAAAAAGTGACACAAGCGCTTTCGCTCATTTTTTTTTTTTTTTTTAAGTAACTGTGGTTACCAGGGGACTGTTTTTACTTGAAAAAGCTTGGAAGTTTCCGAGCGAAAGCGCTTGTGTCACTTTTTTGCTTGTGGTGAAATAAAACATTTGCTTGACAACGACATTACTGCTGGTTCTTCTCCGCTGAGCTATTTGGAAGTGTTTAGTTTTGGTCCTGTTCTACAACACTGCACGTTTTCTTGACATAGGGGTTTATATTTAAGCTGGATAGCTTATCTATGATGCCCGAGTGGGGTATTCTGTCAAATGCCTTTGCAAGGTCCAGATAGGCTGTGTGGACTACCTTCCCTTCATCTATGGCTTTGGTGATTGTTTCAAAGAAGTCAACCAGGTTCAAAAGGCAGGATCTGCCCTTGACAAAGCCGAACTGGGTAGGATCTAGTGTCTGTAGGTCCCCAATGTCTTTGTTTATGAGCTCCATGATGATCCTCTCCAGGGTCCGTAGAGGCTCCACCTTTGTGGAGTGGGACCACTGTTGCTGTACGCCATGCTGTGGGCACATATCCTGTAGTGAGGCTGAGATTGTATAGCTGTTTTATTTGAGGGATTAGTTCCTCTTGTAGTTCATGTAGGACGCAACCTGGGACGCCATCTGGTCCCATGGAAGCAGTGTTTTTTGCTTTGGAGAGGGCACCTTCACCTGAGCATGTGAGATGTTTGGGAGGCAGCCCTCTGCCGGGATAGATACTTGCTCTTTTGGGGGGGAGGGGGTGGAGAAGTTTGCACTGAACCTGTCTGCCAGGATATTGGCGATGTCTGTGGGTTCAGTGTATTTTTTGTCATTTAGAATCAACTCAGAAGAAGTCTGGGAGTTGCATCCCAAGTTTCTAACAAAACTGAAAAAAGCCTTATGATTGTCTTTGGTGTCCTGTGCAATTTTTCTCTCGAAGCTGGCCTTGGAGGATTTTATGAGGGATCGTAATTTTTTGCTAGTACTGATCAGAGATGCCTTCCCTATTAGGGATTTTGCTCTATCATATGTAGTAGCTTCCTCCTTCTGTTGTACAGTTTATTTATGGCAGGGGTCCACCAGACTGGATGCCTGCCTTTGGATGATTGGGTCTTGTTTTTGTTTGGGATAGCATGATCCATGCATTCCTGGAGATGTCCGTAGAATGCATTTATATAGGATTCTGCAGTTTGGGCTATAGTTTCCACTGGCCCTGGGGCCTTGAAGGATTCCACTTCAGTCTTGAGAAGTGAGAAGTTCGCTTTTGAGAAGTTTTTCACTGTGGTTTTCTGGGCTGGGGGTGGGGTTGGGATGTGGACATCCAGTGAAATTAATTTATGGTCTGATCTTACCAATGAGGGATATACTTCTGGTGTGGAGCATAGAGTCCCCATGTTGGTAATGATCAGGTCTAGTATGTTGTCCCTTCTTGTGGGAGTGGTGACTAGTTGTTCCATAGCATTTGAGTTTATAATTTCCAGGAATCTTTGGGCTAAGGTGCTGGGGCTTGAGTAGTGCTCCCAGTCAATGTTTGGGTAGTTGAAGTCGCCCAATATAATGGTGTTTGGAGAGATCTTCATGTTCTCCAATGTTTTCAGGAAGGCCGAATGGGATTCCTGACTTTGAAGAGGGTGGTCTGTAGGATGCTATAAACTGAAAAGCAGTCTTGCCCACTGTTAGCTGCACATGGATGGTCTCTGATACTTTGTGCAATGCCACTAACCTGGAGGTGTGGATATCCTTGATAAATATGGAAACTCCCCCTCCTTTTGTGGTTCGGTCCGGGTTTTGGGGCCGAAAAGCATGATACGAGGTATAGCCTGGTAGTGCTGGGGTGCTTTCTGGAGCCTTGTACTGTTTACCCCTGGCACTGTTGAGCATTAGAACTGTCCCTACAGCAAAAGGATTGACTCCTTTTGAAAAACTGTTTGGAAGAACTCATTTTACACCCCAGTGGAAACTTCTCATGTCATCAGACCAGGAAGCTGATTTCACACTAGCTGAATATATGAAAAAGTTGAGTTCTAAACATCTGTTGCAGTCAAATTTTGTTTCAGATAGAAAACAAACCAAAACATCGGAAGTGGCAGTGATGCCAGGAGACTGGGTATGGATTAAAATTGTGAAGCGAAAGAACTGGGCATCACCAAGGTGGGAAGGTCCCTACCAGGTGCTTCTTTCAACACCTACTGCAGTCAAGATAGCAGAACGAGCTTCGTGGATACACCTGACGCACTGCAAACTGGTAAAGAACTTTGAATTGGACAAAGATCTTACCTCTCCATCGGGACCCTCAGCACAAAGTCTGGCTACAAAGGGGGTCAGATCAATAGGACTGATCCGTCTCAACCCCAGTGAAGAAACCATCGGTGCTGAAGGTCCTATTAGGGCAGAGAGTAAGATCACGTTTCCAAAGTGAGATGACGGAAGCCAGAAAGATCCAAATACACCTACTTGGAAGAACCGGAGAAAACGGAAATGCAGAACAACCATTACCACAAAAGTATTACATGACCATCCTGTTGACTGTACTGGTGACAGTTTTGTTGTGGCCATTTCTTTTCTCAGCGCGCAAGTAGAACTGAATAAGCATGCAGAGTGGCACCCGAACTTTAACACTTACCAGGCAGTCAAGTATGTGTATGCTGAAACCTTCAATGTTTCGAATTTCTAGATTTGCACAGCTCTACCAACAGCATATGAGGGTTACTGTTGACTGCAGTTCCCCCCTAGGGTTAATAAGACCTGGGAAAACTTAATTCATGATACATCAAATGTCACATCAAAAGATAAGGTAGCATTGCACTTGTCTATTCGACAGAAGGGAACTGTGTGTTTTCATAAGAATGATACAGTCAAGGTGGGTTGGAGCTATTGCAATGTAACAGTTCCCTATAGATGCTACACTAAACCTGATAACATCAGATCCTATTGCAACACGAGCTATGATTCATTTGTTGAACTGATGCATAGGACAATTGAAGTAACACATAATGCTGACCTCTACAGACAACTGTCCATAATCGACAGAAAAATGTTTCATGCAGAGCAAGGGCATAGCAAAGTTACTTCTAAAGTGGAAAATTGTTACTTTATATGCGGAAGAAAAGCATATAAATGGCTACCCGAAAATTGGTCCGGCAGTTGTTTTTTGGGGTACCTGGTTCCGGCCATGTGGCACACGACAGTTTTACCTCAAGGGAAGATTCGGAATGTTTTTGAGAGCAAAAAGCCTGTCAATCCAGTGGGGCAAATCAATGCGCACTGGAAAAACCATCATGACATAGGCCCCAGGGAACAACGGACTGTCACACATGGACCCGAGTGATACTGTTATATTGTGGGCAGGCGTACTAGCAGCATATGGAGCAACAAAATCAATCTGGGAACTGAGAAAATTGTCTAAGCTTCTCGAAGTAATGAGCAATGCAACCTTTTCTGCCCTAGAATTGGTGACTGATGAACTGACTGCTATGAGAACAGTGGTACTTGAAAATCCCATGGCTCTTGACTTCACCCTCGTGGCGAGAGGAGGTACGTGCGCTTTAATCCAGGAGGAGTGCTGTTCGTATATTCCTGACCACAAACACGAGATACACAACCATCTTGAGATAATCCAGCAGGTGTCGGCCATGACCAAACCGGGACCAAATCCATTGACGGACTTTTTTCAGAAACTGTTTGGGGCAGTATCCTGATTAACATTCTGATTGCAATCTGTGTAGGAATAGCTCTACTGATGATATGTGGGTGCTGCTGCATCCCCTGCATAAAAGGACTAATCAAAAATTTTGTAGACATTTCAGTTTCAGAAATCTTATACCAAGATGCTGAACTTGAAGAATTACTAAAATATTGAAAATGCTTTCATGAGCTTAAACTGAATGACTCTCTTAACTGCAAATCCTGAGCAGGAAGAGGTTAGGGGAAGAAAAAAAACTGTTTATGCTTATCTTGAAAGTAAAATAAAAGTATTAAAAGGGGGGAAATATTAGAAAAATATATAATAGCAATATGCATGCTTAGTGCATTCAATGTTTAAAAGGGTTAATACATTTATTCTGTTCATACTGCATGAATATGCACAACTATTAGAAACTTAACAAGAAGACATTTCATTTCTGCTTATGCCATGAAAATAACAAGAGGCATTTCATTTCTGCTTATGCCATGAGAAAATGTGCAGCTGCTAGAAGTCTTGATAAAGAAAACAATAGATGTTTGAAAGCTTAAACCATAGTCAGCATTACTTGTACCAAAGCTAGAAATGTACCTTGAATCTAGACAAAATGTAACACATGTATTAGAACTGTACAATTGAAGAATTGAAGAGTCAAGGTGGGCTAAAATAAGCCCAAGGCCAGGTTGTTTTTCTCAAAAATGTTTTTGCAAGACAGCAGTAATCTGACCGTGTCAGCAATAAGCCTGGCAACATTTTCTGTATAACATACAGAAAGCTGTGTCCAACTACGTCAGCAGTAGATTAGTAACATGTTCTGTGTGACATGGAGAGAACTGTATAAGAATAACATACTGATCACCAAAAAGTCAGACAAATCTTGTACCTGCATGCTTTGTCTCCTTGCTGCAAGTAATAAAGGGTGCCAATGACCGGTACTAAGGTCAGCTAATAGGTAACGTAATGGACATTGCTGCCAGTTAACACTGATTTTTAGGAATGAGTAGTCTGAAAGACTGATGTTGTAGAGGTGGAAGGAGTGGAAGACAGATGAACAATTACTTGGCATTGGCACATTCTTTGTCCAGGTTTGGGACACACTTCCCTGAAGTGTTGACTTACATGAGGCTGCATGTGGTCAGTAATGTACTTGAGAACATCAGCTGCCCCTCATAAAAGAGGTAAATATGTTTAGTGATTAGAGACCGGGAGGCTCTGTTGGTGTAACAACTAGTAACCTGTTCACTTAACAGAAGTCTTTAAACAGTTGCTTCTAGATTTGTCTTGTCAGTCTTTTTAAGAGTCCTAGTGCCTTTTGCCTTTAAACAAAATTTCATTTAAGTTGAAAGTCTTTTTTTTCCAAATACAGCACGTCTGCATTTGCAGACTTCCCTTATAGCCTAAAGCAATAATAGCTGTAGGCACATATGGAAGGCACTACTAGGCAGGCAGAAGTATTTCAGCTTGTAAAAACATAACGGTATGCCAGTTCTCTGAGAAATATCCAAACTTGTAATATAAGTTAAAAAAAATTAGGTGGTTAAAGCTGGGCCATACTTAATTTAATGAGGCACATGACTTAGTCATCCATCTAAATTAGTACGAAGTATAAGAAGAGTTTAATCTGATGTTATAAATCTTTATTAATTAATTATTATTAGGACTTCAGTTCCATCCTTGGAACCGATACGGCCGATTCCAAGCTCGTGCCAGCCAAAAACTCTCAGCTAAGACCTACCCATAATGCTCCTCTCCTAGTTACTCCAGATCTTGTTTGCCACATTCCTAGTCAGATGTGCTAGCCATCTCTCTCAAAGCTAAGTAGAAAATTGTCATTAAGAGTTTCTCTTCATTAATTATTATTAGGATCTCAGCCTATTGAACAAATTTATCAAACCTAAAAAATTCCGGATGCACACGGTACAGTCCATTCTTCCCTTCCTAGGAAGGGACAACTGGATGTGCTCTATAGACTTCCAGGATGCGTACTACCACGTAAAGACGGATCACCGTTCCCGGAGGTTTCTCCGCTTGCGACATTGAGCCAATCACTGCCAGTTCAGGGCACTGCCATTCGGTCTGTCGACAGCCCCAAGTGTTAACCAAATGTATGGTAGTTGTGGTAGCTCATCTTCGACTACACGGATTCCAGGTGTTTCCGTATATAGCCGATTGGTTCCTTACTGCTCCGACCAGGAATCTTGTAGTCTGCAGCCTCTCTTACACTCAAGGTCTCGCGCTCCGCTTGGGGATTACAATCAACAAGGACAAATTTCAAATGTCCCCAATGAAGACACTGGAATTTATTGGAGCGGTTTTCGACACAACATCCTGTCAAGCTTCTCTTCCCCCCTCGCAGTTTTTCGAAAATAAGACACCAAATCCAAGACCTTCTTCCTCAGACCTATGTACCAGCACGTCTTGTACTGCAACTCTTAGGCTCCATACGTTAGTACCACTGGCGAGGTTGCACATGAGAATCCTGCAGTGGCTCCATTCCGCACAATGGTTGATGTCCTTCAAGAATGCAACTGCAGTCATAACATATGGGTTGTCCTGCCTCAGGCAGCCCTCGGTTGGCCGGATTCCAAAGTCTGAGTCTGACGTCGGCTGATGTCGCATTTCTCTCCGTCAGAGCGGCTGGAGTACATAAGCATCAGCCGACGCCATTTTCTTCAGTCTTTCTTGCCGCGCGGTGCCCGAAGCAGAAGCAGTTCGCAAGTGCCGGTCGGTCAGCTCCTGTATTCTTCGAATCCAAAGTCATCAAAAAGCTAAGTACCCTGTTGGGGACCTTTTCTTGCCTCAGCCGATGTCAGAAATTACTGAAAAAGTTAATAATTGTCTGTCTTGTGGTAAACAAATACCTCATAAGGATTTCCACTCTTACTGTCTTCCTTGCCTTGGCCCAAACCACGACGTCTCGGCCTGTGTCGCCTGTGCTCGCTTCAACAAGCGCACTCTCAGGTGCCGGGCGGAGTTCGCTGAAGACTTTTTCGGCGAAAAATTTGCGTATACAATGCCGTCGGATATTCCAACATCACAAACGCCCAAGAAACGAAAAGACCGGGACCGACATCCTCGGCCCACGTCTACCACCGACTCCATGCCAAAACCTACCGCGAGTGCTCCGGTTCCCTCTGAGACGGTTATTCCACCGCTCCGAACCGAAGACACCGCAATACCGACGACTCCGATACCAGATACCACTCCGACACCAGTTATAGATTTTCCTCCAGATACTGAAACCGAGGAAATGCCAGAGACCATTGCTGTAGATAAGGTCACTCCTGCACGTGGAGCTGCCAGGCCTCCTATGGCCATGTCTATTAAGGCCTACACTCGAGCTAAGGCAGCCAGCAAGACTAAGCACCTTACAGCAAAAACCTTGACTCAAACTACTCCTGAGACACAAATCATGTCTATGGCCGCAGACTTAATTTCCTTGCTTAGAGGTTCACAGGCCCATCCTGAGACCATCCCAGCCTCCTCCAGATAAGAGGCCCCGGGTTGATCCCTCTGAACCTACCCCTACAGATGATGACTCTGAGGACTCTATCCACTCCGAGGGCCAGGAAGACCTCTTTCAGACCTATGAGGACTCGGATGCAGAGGATTCCATCCCCTCGGCCTCCCCTCCTGAGGATATTTCTTTTGGGGAAGTTCTGCATACCGTGAGGGAACATTTCAAGTGGCAAGGCCAGGAATATTCTGATTCCAGAAAGCGCCTTCGAACCTTCCTTAAAAAGCCCCAGCACAGGCCCCTAGCTATTCCTCCTGTGCTTGATGTTTTGGATGATCTATATTCTGACTCCAGTGTTACCCCTGATTCTCTTCCTCCTGCCCCAGCCAAGCCAGACAGATGTTACAGGGTCCCAGACACGCATTCCCATTTGTTCAGGGCCCATACTGTTGATTTAGAAACTATTTCTCAGGGACCTAAAGGTGTTTCAGCTTCCACCTCTAAAAATCCCTTGCCTTCCAACAGGGAAGCTAGGTCATTAGAGAGATGGGGGAAAAAGGTGTTACACCTCCACCACTTTATCTATGAGAGCTTTGAATTGCCTTTTTCATATGTTACAATATCAGGATTTCCTGTTAGATGATTTACAGAAGACATTGGCCTCTCCTGACCCTTTAGACAGGAAGTCTTTGCAGGAAGCTGTACATAATTCTCAGCAAGTCAGCAATCACTTTCTGCAGTGTGGATATGATGCATTGGAAGCTTCATGTAGGGCAGCTATGACAGGGGCAGTCATTCGCAGACTTGCATGGTTAAAAGATCAACCTCTACCAGATCATGTTAAGGCAAAACTTCTGGATGCACCCTTGGAAAAGAACAAGCTTTTTGGTGCTAATGCTAAAGATGTGTTAAAGTCCATCGAGGAAAAAGCAAAATCAGTTCAGACGGTCAAAGATTTCCTCCAGGTTCAGCCCCCCAGATTCAGCAGGAATTGGCCTTCAAAGAACTGGTCCTTTCCTAATCCTGAAAAATTTCAAAGGGGTAAAAACAGGCGTGGCCGTGGAAGAGGACAATACAGAGGTTCTTACAGGGGACGACAATGGCAGCCTGCAAACCAAAGAAGTGACACAGGGGTCTCCCCTGCCCCTCAGACACAATCTCAATTACTTTCCTCTACAACCGCCAACCAAGGAGCAAACAGAAGCGCCCTTGGGCGAAAAATTATCTCTGTTTTCAGACAAATTGGCACAGATTGACAAAAGACAAATGGATTTTGGACATTATAGACCAAGGTTACAGGTTCCATTTTCACACCTTACCCAGAAAACAGGGCATGCCAAACCTACCACAAAACCAGAGGGCAGAGGCTATCAAGCAAATTTCTCTGCTGGCTCAGATAAAAGCAATAGAAAGAGTACCACAACAAGAACAAGGCCAGGGGTTCTACTCAAGTCTGTTCCTTGTGCCAAGAAAAGAAACTCAATGGAGACCAATACTGGATTTGTCCGCATTAAACACTTTTCTCATAGTACCAAAGTTCAAAATGCTGACTCTACAGCAACTCCTTCCCATGCTGGGCAAGGGGTCTTGGCTGATTACTCTGGACCTCAAGGAGGCATACCTGCATGTCCCTATCAGACACAGCTGCAGAAGATACCTCAGATTTCTTGCAGGGCCAGAGCATTATCAATTCTCAGCATTGCCATTTGGCTTATCTACTGCGCCCAGAGTATTCACAAAATGCCTGGCTTCAGTAATTGCTCATTGCAGGCTCCAGGGGATCCAAATTTACCCGTACCTGGACGACTGCCTTATACAAGCGGACGACAGACTGATGTTGACAAAAAACTTGAACTATGTCATACAATTACTTCAGGCTCTGGGATACACAGTCAACTTTCAAAAGTCAAGACTTCAACCATCCCAGCAAATAACCTTCTTAGGAGCCAATCTGGACACAGCCTCCCAAATGGCTTACCTGACAGAAGACAAGCAAGAGAAGTTAACTCATTATTTCAAGGGTTTGGCAAAACTCACCCAGATGACTGCAAGGAGATTCCTACAGGCCCTGGGTTACATGGCATCCTGCATTCTCCTGGTTCCATTAGCAAGGCTACACATGAGAAAGCTTCAATGGTACTTAAAAAGCCTATGGTCTCAGCACAACAACAACTTAGAGGCAACCATACCGCTCATTCCATGCCTACAAAAGGAATTCCTATGGTGGGCCTCGGTAAGCCAGGCAAACACAGGTATGTCATTCAAAAAACCTCAGATAACACAGACCATGACCACAGACGCCTCAGACATTGGATGGGGGGTGCATATGGAGGGCAGATGCATACAAGGACAATGGTCTCCAAAGGAAACACATCTGCATATAAACCAAAAAGAAATGCTGGCAGTAATGCATGCCATTGAGGCCTTTCAACAACAACTACAACAAGGCCATTTACTGATACGGACAGACAACACCACTGTGATGTGGTATATAAACAAGCAAGGGGGCACCCATTCCTACCCCATTTGCCGACTGACAATGAATCTTTGGGAAAAATCACTGAGCCTGAACATACACTTACAATCCCAGTTTGTTCCAGGCAAAGACAATGTGTTGGCAGACAGCCTAAGCAGGAATTTCATAGATCCTCACGAGTGGAGGTTACACCCAAGGATCTTCACACAACTCACCTCGACATGGGGCAGGCCAGAAGTAGACCTATTTGCCTCTCACCTCAACCATCATCTGCAAAAATTCTGTACAAGGACATACCATCCACAAGCTTGGAAAATGGATGCTCTTTCATTCAACTGGAACTTCCTAAAAATCTATGCATTCCCACCTCTGCCACTGATGACCACAGTATTACTGAAGATCAAAGCAGAGAGACCCAAGGGGATCCTAAGCTCCAGACTGGCCAAGACAACACTGGTACACGCTACTACGGAGCATATGTCACAACAAGAAGTGGGCCCTTCCCCAATGGCCCCTACTTTTGACTCAGCACAACTTCAAAACAGTGCATCCAAACCTTCAGGCACTGCAGCTGACAGCCTGGGAGATCCCATGAATAACCTCAATCTATCTCTCTCCAAGGAAGTTCAGCGGATACTAACAGAAGCTCGAAGACCATCCACCAGAAAGGTTTACTTGGCAAAATGGAAGAGATTCAGCATTTGGAACACCAGCAAGGGTCATGATGCATCACTATTGAACATCCCACTCATCCTGGAATATTTGGCAGATATGCTTCAGAATGGACTCTCATATTCTTCCATAAAGATACATGCTTCAGCTATTTCAGCTAGATATAACACTGATCCAGCTGTGTTTTCACATCCTTTGCTAAGGCAATTCCTTAGGAGAATCAAGAACATTAAGCCACCAAGAAAGGCTCCAGTGCCAGCTTGGGACCTCAACTTTGTCTTGGAAAAACTGACTCTACCTCCTTTTGAACCTGCAGCTTCAGTGGACTTACAATTCCTCTCATGGAAGACAGCTTTCCTGTTGGCAAATACCTCAGCAAGAAGGGTTTCGGAACTACAGGCCCTAATGGCAATACCACCATTCATAATCTTTCACCGAGACAGGGTCACCTTAAGAACCAACCCTACTTTTATGCCAAAGGTGGTATCCAGGGTTTCTTTAAATCAAACTGTTCATCTGCCTGCTTTCTTCCCCAATCCTGAAAACAAAGGGGAAAGACTGTTACATACCTTGGACATTCACAGACAACTTCGCTACTACCTGGACAGAACCAAGACCAGTAGGAAGTCTGATCAACTCTTTGTAGCTTACGCCCCTGGGGTACAAGGGAAAGCAATTTCAAAACAGACTATTTCAAAATGGATTGGACATTGCATCAGAGTTTGTTATTCCTTCCATGGGAAGACTGTTCTAGTCAATGTCAGACCACACTCCACCAGAGCTACAGCCACCTCTACAGCTTTCTTAAGAGGGGTGCCTACAAAGGACATTCTAGAAGCTGCTACATGGAGCTCCGTGCATACATTCTCCAAACACTACAATCTCCCTCTATACTCCAGATCCAGAGCAGGCTTTGCTTTGGCAGTCCTGCCGGGTTTGAGTGTCACACCATCTCTTTCCTAGAGCATTCCTCCTCCCCCAGCTAAGCTATGGTATTCTACCCATATGTTGTGACTGCAGTTGCATTCTTGAAGGACATAGTACAGTTTTGTACCTACTATAAATGTAGATGTCCGATAGATATGCAACTGCAGTCGGATTTTCCCTCCCTCCATACCCCTCTATGCCTTGGGTCCACTCCTATCCCTGTTCCTCTTAGCTGGGGATATCTGTTATGGTGTATCTGTTTATTGCTTACTTATTTGTTTGGAATCCTGTTTTTTCCTTCCAATTTGATTACAGCCTTCCTTGGAGGGCACCTGGCATCTGGGGCAAGAAACACTGAAGAAAATGGTGTCGGCTGATGCTTATGTACTCCAGCCGCTCTGACGTCGGAGAGAAATGCGACATCAGCCGACGTCGGACCCAGACTTTGGAATCCGGCCGACCGAGGGCTGCCTGAGGCAGGACAACCCATATGTTATGACTGCAGTTGCATATCTATCGGACATCTACATTTATGGTAGGTACAAAACTGTACTTTTCTAACCCACCCACTCGACCACATGATACGTCTTACGAACCGTTCCAAGGAAGAAATGCTACGGAGGATGAAACCACAAACGAATCTTTGGTGTCGATCATTCTGTCTTTCCCAGCCCATGGCCACGGTGACCACAGACGCTTCCCTGTTAGGGTGAGGGGCATTTCCAGGAAAGACGGTCCAAGACACCTGGTCCCCATGGATGCCAATTTGCACATAAATGTCCTGGAACTGAGGGCAGTTCTCTTAGCGTTCCAAGCGTTCCATGCATCCCTACCCTCTGGGACCATTGCAATTCAGTCAGACAACATGTCAGTCATCTGGTATATCATGAAGCAAGGCGGAACCCGGTCTTGCCAGCTGTGTCAGGAAGCCATGAGGATTTGGCACTGGGCGATAGCTTCCAACTGCTTTCTTATAGCAATGCACATTCCCTGGAGTTCCAACCTTATTGCCGACAATCTGAGCAGGAACATCCTGATGCCTCAGGCATGGTCCCTCAACCCTGTAACAGCAGATTGGATCTTCTAACACTGGGGCAAGCCTTGCTGGGATCTCTTTGCTTCCCCCCTAAATTACAAATGCAGAAGCTACTTTGCCCTGATCCCCCCCTCAGGGGGGAACCCCCGAGGGAAGCTGTAATGCACGATTGGCCCCCTGGGTCTTCTGCATGCCTTTCTGCCATTTCCCCTCATTCCAAAATTTCTCCAGAAAGCTCAGAGGTTGAGAAGCAAAGTGATCCTCATTGCCCCTTACTGGCTCCGTCAGGTCTGGTTCCCGTTTCTATGGCCTCATCTGATTCACAGCCCGTGGATCCTGGATCATTCCCAAGACCTGTTATCTCATCCTCAGGGACTGATTCATCCGAACCTGCACAGTCTTGAGCTCACAGCTTGGATGTTCATCGTGCATACAGCTGCAGTCATAACAGATGGGTTCTCCTGTCGTCAGGCGGGTCCTCGGTCGGCCGAATTCCAAAGTCTAGGTCCGGCGTCGGTTGTCGTCGTTTCTTCCCTGACGTCAGTGCGACAGGAGTATAAAGGAACCAGCCAACGCCATTTTCCTCAGTCTTTCTTGCCGCGCGGTGCCCGAAGCAGAAGCAGTTCGCAAGTGCCGGTTGGCCACCTCCTGAGATTACGAAAATTTGGAAACCGAAGTCTTAAAAGCTAAGTGCCCCGTTGGGGAAACTTTTCTTGCCTCAGACCGATGTCAGACAAAGTTAATAATTGTATTTCTTGTGGGAAGCAAATACTGCATAAGGATTTCCATTCCCTCTGTATACCTTGTTTAGGCCCAGACCACGACGTCTCGGTCTCTCGCTTTTGTGCTACATTCAACAAACGCAATATTAAGCGTCGGGCGGAGTTCACCCAGCATTATTTTGGGAAAGCATTTAACTATACTATGTCGTCGGATACTCCGACTCCGGTTTTGTCTAAAAAACGCAAAGACAAGGACCAACACACGAGGTCCGCGGCCTCTACCGACACCACGCCAAAGCCGACTACACGTGGTCCGGTTCTCAGCGAGGCACCTACGCAGCCCCTGATTACCGACGACACATCTTTGATGGTGTCTCCTGTGCCCGAGGTCGCAGGCTCCTCGGCCCACACCCCGACTACAGATATTGAAGCCACTCTTGGCGTTGAAACACAGAATGTGGACAGGTCCACCTCCACTCAAGGTGTCTTCAGACCTTCCTCTTCTTTCTCCATCAAGGCTTTCACAGTCTAAAGCAACCATGCACTCTAAGAGACCAGCTACACAGGGCCCATCTCCAGGCCCCATGCCTAAGAAACAGATGCTTAAAATAGCTGAGGATTTAATTACTCTAATCAGAGGTTCTCAGCCCCCACCGGACAAAAGGCCCAGAGTGGAGGAAGATTCCCCCTCCTCTGATCAGGGCTCCATTATTTCAGAGCACTCTGATGATCAGGAACAGTCTTACTCCCCTTTTGAAGACTCTGATGCGGAGGAGTCCATCCCTTCTGTATCCCCCCCTGAGGATTACTCATTTGGGGAAACTTTGCATACTTTAAGGGAACACTTCCACTGGGAAGACCAGGATTATTCAGATTCCAAGAAAAGGCTCAGGGAATTTCTCTTGTTACCCCAGCACAGGCCTCTCGCTATACCTCCGGTCTTGGACATCCTAGATGATGTTTACTTGGAGGCCAGCCTTAACCCGGACTCTCTACCTCTACCTCCAGCTCCAGTTAAGCCTGACAGGTACTACAGGGTTCCTGACTCACCAATTTCTATACAAAAGCCATGCTGCTGACCCAGAAACCATCTCACAGGGCCCCAAGGGAGTTAAGGCCTCCATTGCCAAAAATCCATTGCCTTCCGAGAGAGATTCCAGATCCTTAGAAAGGTGGGGGAAAAAGGTATATACCTCGGCTACCTTATCCATGAGGGCCTTAAACTGTCAGTTTCATATGCTAAAATACCAACAGTTTTTGTTATCACAATTGAAAAGTAAAATGTCACAACCTGAACAAACCAGACTTGAAGGAGTTGCAGGATTTGATGCATAGTGCAGAACAAGTGGGTAAGCATACCTTACAATGTGGTTTTTATGCTGTAGAGGCCTCAAGCAGAGCTGCTGTTACATGATCAGTCATACGTAGGCATGCCTGGCTCAAGGAACAAGCCTTGCCTGATCATGTCAAAGCTAAATTACTAGACACCCCTCTTCAAAAGGATGTACTATTTGGTGCTAATGCTGAGGGAGTATTAAGGAAAATGGAGGAAAAGGCTAAATCAATGCAAACTGTGAAAGAATTTCTACAGGTTCAACCCCCACATTTTAGTAGAAATTGGCCTTCCAAAAACTGGTCCTTTCCTGCCACAGACAGACCCCAAAGAGGCAGATACAGGCGCCCGAGGGGCAGAGGACAATCCCAAGGATCATATAGAGGCAGACAATGGCAAGCTCCTACACAAAGAGGTGGTGAGGACAACTCGCAATCTTTCAGAAAGCAAACCCAATGACTTACCCCTTTGCATGCCAACCAGGTCTCAAATGGCAGCCCCCTTAGGAGGAAAGCTGGCATTATTCTCAAAAAATTGGCACGTTGTCACAAAGGACAAATGGATCCTGGACATTATAACGGAGGCTACAAATTCCATTTTCACACCCTTCCAAAAATGAGAGGCATGCCAAACAATCAAAGGGCAGAGGCACAAAGGCAAATTTCAGATCTCATAAACATGAAAGCTATTCAAGAGGTACCTACGCACGAACAAGGTCAAGGTTTTTATTCCAGGCTATTTCTGGTGCCAAGGAAGGGAAAAGATCGGAGACCTATTTTGTATCTATCCATCCTAAACACATTTCTACTCGTACCAAAATTCAAGATGCTCACTCTACAGCAACGTCTTCCCATGCTGGGCAAGGAGTCTTGGCTGGTAACATTGGACCTCAAGGAGGCATACCTGCATGTCCCAATCAGACAAAATTGCAGAAGGTACCTCAGATTTCTTGCAGGTTCAACCCATTATCAATTCTCTGCATTGCCCTTTGGCTTATCTACTGCACCCAGAGTATTCACGAAATGCCTGGCATCAGTAATTGCCTACTGCAGACTTCAAGGGATACAAATATACCCCTATTTCGACTGCCTGATCCAAGCGGACAGCAAGCACATTCTTCTGAAACATCTGGCTTATATAATAATGTTATTGAACTCTCTGGGATACACAGTCAACAAAAAGAAATCAAGGCTAATACCCTCTCGGAAGATAATTTTCCTGGGTGCCAATTTGGACACAAACACCCAGATGGCCTACCTCACGCCAGAGAAGCAGGGGCAACTAATTCAATACTTCAGAACACTAGCAAATTGCACCAGGCTGACTGCAAGGAAAATCCTGCAGGCTCTGGGATTCATGGCATCTTGCATCTTACTAATCCCATGTGCAAAGCTGCATATGAGGAAACTACAATGGTACCTGAAAAACATATGGTCTCAACACAGCCACAGTTTGGAAACAATAATACCACTAATTCCATGTCTGCAAAAGGAATTTCTGTGGTGGGCTCAAGCATGTCAAACACAGGTCTTCCATTCAGCAAGCCTCAAGCAAATCAAGTCATCACAACAGACGCCTTGGACTACGCCTGGGGGGCGCACATGACAGACCAGTGCATTCAGGGCAAATGGTCCCAAAAAGAAAAGCACCTTCACATCAATCAAAAAGAAATGCTAGCAGTGATAAATGCAATTACAGCATTCAAGGACCTTCTACAACCAGGTCAACTATTGATAAGAACGGACAACACCACAGTTATGTGGTACATAAACAAACAGGGAGGAACACATTCTTACCCCTATGCAGACTGGCCGTGTCACTTTGGAACATGAAAAAGCCAGCAAACAGTGACTGGAGAAATAAAAATTTGTATTAAATAAGCATATTCACAGCAAATTACAGACCGGTTTCGGCTTTCAAAGCACAGCCTTCCTCAGTGTATAAAAAATCACAAAATACACAGCTGTTTTTAACTAATATGCAAGCAGTCTATTGGTCAAAACTTAAAGGTGTTCATTAAGCCCCGGGGGGAATAACCCTCCCAGTCTGATTATCAATATGCTTATTTAATACAAATTTTTATTTCTCCAGTCACTGTTTGCTGGCTCTTTCTTTTGCTTTTGACTGCTATTGTTTTCTTGAGCCGTGCAATTGCCTACGCGCAGGAGGTTCGTTGATTGTGTTGCACTTTGGAACATGGCCATGGACTTACAAATGGAACTACAAGCACAGTACTTGCCAGGCAAGGGAAACAAGCTGGCAGACAACCTAAGCAGGAATATGACAGATCCACACAAATGGAAATTGCATCCAAAAGTTTTTACAGAAATAATCCAAGAATGGGGAAGGCCATACATAGATCTCTTTGCCTCCCACAAGAATCATCAATTGACAAAATTCTGCTCAAGGATCTTCCATCCAAAGGTCTGAAAAGTGGATGCTCTTTCCTTCAGTTGGACATCAATGACAATTTATGCCTTCCCTCCTCTTCCTCTGCTGCCCAAAGTTCTATTAAAGACCAAAACAGACAAACCAAAGATGATCCTCATTGCTCCGGACTGGCCAAGGCAACACTGGTACCCACTCCTGAGGAGCCTGACGCATTCCCCACCATGGACCCTGCCTCTAATGCCTCTTCTGACTCAGCACAGTTTCAAAAGGCTTCACAGCCAGCTAAAAACACTCAATCTAGCCGCATGGAAGATTCCTTAGCATCACAACAGGCCCTACTCTCCAAGGAGGTGCAGGATGTCATTTTGGAGGCCAGAAGGCCATCAACTAGAAAAGCTTACTCCGCAAAATGGAAACATTTTTGTGTCTGGAATGAGAAAAAGGGCCAGGATCCTGGAAAACTGAATTTACCTCAAATACTACAATATTTGGCTGAACTGCTAAGCAGTGGACTTTCTTTCTCTTCCATCAAAATCCATGGCTCAGCCATTTCTGCAGAATACAACACTGATCCACCTTTATTCTCTCAACCTCTCTTAAGACAGTTCCTCAGAGGGGCTAAGAATTTAAGGCCTCCAAGGAAACAACCAATACCTGCTTGGGATCTTAATTTCATTCTGGAAAAACTGACCTTGCCTCCCTTTGAGCCAGCTGCCTCATCAGATTTGCAATATTTGTCCTGGAAAACAGCTTTCCTTCTGGCTATCACCTCAGCTCGTAGAGTTTCAGAACTACAGGCTCTCATGGCTGTCCAGCCTTTTATCATCTTCCATCAGGACAGAGTTTCCTTACGAACCAACCCGTCCTTTATGCCTAAAGTGGTATCCAGGGTAGCTTTAAATCAGGCCATACATTTACCTACTTTTTATCCTAATCCTCAAAACAAAGGGGAGAGATTACTACATTCCTTGGACATCCACAGACAACTGCGTTATTATTTGGACAGAACAAAGCCTTTCAGAAAATCAGAACAGCTCTTTGTGGCCTATGCGGTAGGAGCTCAAGGGAAGCCAATTTCCAAACAGACAATCTCAAAATGGATAGCCCACTGCATATGCTTTTGCTATTCCTTTCATGGCAGAACTGTTCCTACAGGCATTAGAACTCATTCCACCAGGGCCACAGCCACCTCTGCAGCCTTTCTCAGAGGAGTTCCTACCAAGGATATTTTGGAAGCAGCCACTTGGAGTTCTGTGCATACCTTCTCCAAGCACTACAACCTACCATTATACTCCAAATCTAGAGCAGACTTTGCCACTGCAGTCTTGCAGGGCATTTTGGCTCCTCCTAGTTCCACCTAGTGCCTACCACCCCTTTCTTAGCTTTGGGATTCTACCCATCTGTTATGACTGCAGCTGTATGCACGATGAACATAGTGCAGTTTTGTACCTACCATAAATGTAGATGTTCGAGTGCTAATACAGCTGCAGTCCAGGTTTCCCTCCCTCCTTCCCCTCTTGGGACAGGCCTATAGGCTAACACATCCTCATACAACCTGATTGGGGTTTTCATTTATGATGTATTTGCTTGCAACTACTGTATTTTGATTATATTGCACTGCATTATCACACAAATTTATGTATTGCCTTCCTTTTGGGGGCACCTGACATCTGGGGCAAGAAAAACTGAAGAAAATGGCGTCGGCTGGTTCCTTTATACTCCTGTCGCACTGACGTCAGGGAAGAAGCGATGATAACTGACGCCGGACCTAGACTTTGGAATTCGGCCGACCGAGGACCCGCCTGACGGCAGGAGAACCCATCTGTTATGACTGCAGCTGTATTAGCACTCGAACATCTACATTTATGGTAGGTACAAAACTGTACTTTCCTTCACTTCCAATGATTGCCAGGCTGCCTGACATCCCATCTCCTGCCCGCGAAATTCTTCTGGCTTCACACAAACCTTCCATCAGAAAAGCTTATTCTAGTAAATGGACTAGGTTTTCTATTTGGGCCAAAGATCAGAACATAGATCCCTTCTCTATGTCTGTTCAAAAGATCCTACAATACCTGACTATTCTTTTACATGCAGGAGCCTCAGCTTCAATGATCACTGTACATTTAGCAGCTATCGCCAATTTTCTTAATGGATTTGATAATTCTTCAATTATGTCACACCACCTATGCAAGACATTTTTGAAAGGAGTATTACATGTTAAACCTCCGGTCATTCTTTCCTTAGAATCCTGGGACTTGACTTTGGTACTTCAATCTTTCACAGGTTCTCCTTTCGAGCCCTTTGATTCATGTGATTTAAATTTTTGTCATGGAAATCCTTACTTCTAGTAGCACTTACTCAGCGAGATGAGTATCTGAGTTGCAGGCCTTGAGTGTCAAGAGACCTTACTTGATCTTCCACATGGATAGGGTGTCCCTTCATACTGACCCTTCTTTCTTGCCCAAGGTAATTTCTGGATCTATTGAACTGTCTGTTTTCTTCCCTCAGCATTCTAATAGAGGGGAGTACCTTTTGCATACCCTTGATGTGCATCGGCAGCTTCGTTATTTGGACAGGACTAAATCTTTCAGGAAAACAGATCAATTGTTTGTGGCCTTTGCAGGACCCGCATTGGGTAAACCTGTTTCCAAAGTGACTTTATCCTCCTGGCTTAGAAACATCATTACATGTTCATCGTGCATACAACTGCAGTCATTACAGATGGGTTATCCTGCCGTCAGGCAGGTCCTCGGTCGGCCGAATTCCAAAGTCTAGGTCCGGCGTCAGTTGTCGTCGCTTCTTCCCTGACGTCAGTACGGCAAGGGTACAAAAGAGGCAGCCGACTCCATTTTCTCCAGTCTTTCTTGCCGTGCGGTGCCCAAAGCAGAAACAGTTCGCAAGTGCCGGTCGGCCAGCTCCTGAGATTTACGAAAGTATTTCAGCCGAAGTCGTCTTGAAAGCCAAGTACCCCGTTGGGGAAACTTTTCTTGCCTCAGACCGATGTCAGACAAAGTTAATAATTGCATTTCTTGTGGGAAGCAAATACCGCATAAGGATTTCTACTCTTTCTGTATACCTTGCTTAGGCCCAGACCACGACGTCTCGGCCTGCCGTTTTTGTGCTAGATTCAACAAGCGCACTATTAAGCGCCGGGCGGAGTTCACCCTTCATTATTTTGGCAAAAAATTTAATTATATCATGTCGTCGGATGCTACGTCTCCAGTTTTGAGCAAAAGATGCAAAGATAACGCTTAGGCCGACTACCGGTTCTCCGGTTCTCAGCGAGGCGCCTATGCAACCCCTAAGTACCGATGACACTACATTACCGGTGACTACAGTACCCGAGGTCGCAGGCTCCTCTGTCCCCATTTCTACTGCAGATACCGACGACACTCTTGGTGGGGAAACTCAGAATTTAGACAGGCCTGCCATTTCTCAAGGTGTCTTCAGGCCTTCCTCCTTCTCTATTAAAGCTTTCACTAAGTCTAAAGCAGCCATGAAAAACAAGAAACAGAGTCTTCAGACCTCCTCTCAAGGCCACATGCCTAAAAAGCAGATGCTTAAAATGGCTGAGGATCTGATCACTCTTATCAGGGGTTCTCAACCGCCCCCTCTGACAAAAGACCCAGATTAGAGGAAGACTCCCCTTCCTCAGATCAAGCTTCTATTACCTCAGAACACTCTGAGGACCAGGATTACGCCTATTCACCTTTTGAAGACTCTGATGCTGAGGAGTCTATTCCCTCGCCCCCCCCCCCCCAGAGGCTCAGGGAATTTCTACTGCTCCCCCAGCATAGGCCCCTGGCTATCCCTCCTGTATTAGATATTTTGGATGATGTGTACACAGAAGCCAGCCTTAATCCAGATTCTTTACCTCCAGCTCCTGTTAAACCAGGCAGGTGTTACCGGGTTCCTGATTCTCACCAGTTCCTATATAAAAGCCATACTGCTGACCCAGAAACTATTTCACAGGGTCCCAAGGGAATTAAGGCCTCTACTGCTAAAAACCCATTACCTTCAGAAAGAGATTCCAGAGCTTTAGAAAGGTGGGGGGGGAAGGTCTATACCTCGGCCACTTTAACCATGAGGGCATTAAACTGTCAATTCCATATGTTAAAGTATCAGCAGTTTTTGTTATCTCAGTTGAAAAGCAAAATGGCACAACCAGAACAACCAGATTTAAAAGAGTTGCATGATTTGTTGCATGGTACAGAGCAAGTGGGTAAACATACCTTGCAGTGTGGTTTTGATGCTTTAGAGGCCTCATGTAGAGCTGCTGTTACGGGGTCTGTTATACGTAGGCATGCTTGGCTCAGAGTAAACCTTACCAGATCATGTCAAAGCTAAATTATTAGATGCACCTCTTCAGAAAGATGTATTGGTTGGTGTTAAAGCTGAGGAGGTACTAAAGAAAATGGAGGAAAAAGTGAAATCAATGCAAACAGTGAAGGATTTCCTGCAGGTACAACCTCCACGTTTCAGCAGAAACTGGCCTTCAAAAAATTGGTCCTTTCCAGCCACGGACAGACCTCAAAGGGGCAGATACAGACGCCCTAGGGGTAGAGGGCAACCTCAAGGATCTTTCAGAGCCAGACAGTGGCAAGCACCAAGCCCAAGAGGTGGAGAAGATAGATCTCAGTCATTTAGAAAACAGACACAATGACTTCCACCTACACCTGCCAAGCAAAGCTTTAATGGCAGCACCTTTGGGCGGAAAACTGGCATTATTTTCAAAAAATTGGCATATTGTTACAAAAGATAAATGGATTCTGGACATTATAGACAGAGGCTACAGGTTCCACTTTCACTCCCTTCCAAAAATGAGAGGCATGCCAAACCTGCCACAAAATCAAAGGGCAGAGGCACAAAAACAAATTTCTGCTCTCATGGACATGAAAGCAATTCAAGAGGTACCTGCAAAAGAACAAGGTCAAGGGTTTTATTCCAGACTATTCCTGGTACCAAGGAAAGACAAAGATTGGAGACCTATCTTAGACCTATCCATCCTAAACACATACCTACAGGTGCCAAAATTCAAGATGCTCACATTACAGCAGCTTCTTCCCATGCTGGGCAAGGAGTCTTGGCTGGTAACATTGGACCTCAAGGAGGCATACCTGCATGTCCCTGTCAGACAAGATTGCAGAAGATACCTCAGATTTCTTGCAGGTTCAACCCATTACCAATTCTCTGCATTGCCCTTTGGCTTATCTACTGCGCCCAGAGTGTTTACGAAATGCCTGGCATCAGTAATCGCCTTCTGCAGACTACAAGGGATACAAATCTACCCATATCTGGACGACTGCCTGATCCAAACAGACAGCAAGTATATACTATTGCAGCACCTGGCGTTTGTAATAAAACTGTTGAACTTCCTGGGATACACAGTCAACAAAAAGAAATCAAAACTAATACCCCCCTCAACAAATAATTTTCCTGGGTGCAAGCTTGAATACAACCACCCAGATGGCCTACCTCACGCCAGACAAACAAGGGCAACTGTCTCAATACTTCAGCGAAATGGCAGCTTTCACCAGGCTAACTGCAAGGAAAATCCTGCAGGCTCTGGGATTCATGGCATCTTGCATCCTGCTATCCCATGTGCAAAGCTACATATGAGTTATGGTCTCAACACAGCCACAGCTTGGAAACAATTATACCACTCATTCCATGCCTTCAAAAGGAATTTTTGTGGTGGGCTCAAGCATGCCAAAGAAACACAGATCTCCCTTTCTGTGTACCTCAAGCAGCTCAAATCATCACAACAGACGTCTCAGACTACGCCTGGGGAGCACACATGACAGATCAGTGCATTCAGGGAAAATGGTCCCAAAAAGAGAAGCACCTACACATCAACCAAAAGGAAATGCTAGCTGTGAAAAATGCTATTATGACCTTCAAAGACCTACTGCATCCAGGCCAGCTATTGATAAGGACAGACAACACCACAGTGATATGGTACATAAACAAGCAGGGGGGAACTCATTCATACCCCCTGTGCAGGCAAGCCATGACCCTATGGAACACAGCACTGGAATTGCAAATCCAACTACAGGCACAATTCCTGCCAGGGAAGGAAAACACACTAAACCTAAGCAGAAATATGACAGATCCACATGAATGGAAGTTGCATCCTCAAGTTTTCACAAAGATAACTCAGGCATGGGGACAGCCAGACATAGATCTCATTGCTACCCACAGAAATTACCAGTTGAAAATGTTTTGTTCAAGGACCTATCATCCACAGGCCTGGAAAGTGGACACACTCTTTCAATTTATTTTTATTTTTATTTTTCATTTTTATTTTTATTTTTATTTTACTCTTTCAATTGGACAACATTGACAGTTTATGCCTTCCCGCCTCTTCCTCTGCTGCCCAAAGTTCTATTAAAAGCCAGAGCAGAGAGGCCGCAAATGAATACCACTGGCCAAGACAACACTAGTATCCCCTCCTGAGGAGCCTGACACATTCCCCACCATGGATCCTACCTCTGGTCCCTCTTCTGCTGTCCCAGCACAACTACAAAACCCTTCACAGCCAGCTCAAAACCCTAAATCTAGCTGCATGGAGAATTCCTTAATTTCCCAGCAGACTCTCCTCTCCAATGAGGTGCAGGATGTCATCTTGGAGGCCAGAAGACCTTCTACTAGAAAAGCCTACTCCGCCAAATGGAAACGTTTTTGTGCCTGGAATCAAGAAAAGGGCCAGAATCCTTGGGTAATAAATATACCTCAAATTTTACAGTACCTAGCTGAGATGTTAAACAGTGGACTTTCCTTTTCCTCCATCAAGATCCACGCTTCAGCCATTTCTGCACAGTACAACACAGATCCTCCTTTATTCTCACATCCTCTCTTAAGGCAGTTCCTCAGAGGGGCAAAAAATATAAAACCCCCAAGGAAACCACTAGTCCCTGCTTGGTACCTCAACTTCGTTTTGGAAAATCTGACCCTTCCTCCCTTTGAGCCAGCTTCAACAGAACTACAATACTTGTCATGGAAAACAGCCTTTCTACTGGCTATCACCTCAGCACGCAGGGTTTCGGAGCTACAGGCCCTCATGGCTGTGCAACCATTCATCATTTTCCATCAGGACAGAGTTTCCTTACGAACCAACCCTACCTTTATGCCAAAGGTAGTAACCAGTGTAGATTTGAATCAGACTATCCACTTACCTACCTTTTATCCAAATCCACAAAACAAAGGGGAAAGACTACTACATTCCTTGGACATTCACAGACAACTTCGTTATTTGGACAGGACAAAAGCTGTTCAGGAAATCCGAGCAACTCTTTGTGTCCTATGCTACAGATGCTCAAGGAAAGGCTATTTCCAAACAGACAATTTCAAAATGGATAGCCCACTGCATACGCTTTTGTTACTCATTTCATGGAAAAACTGTGCCTACATGCATCAGATCCCACTCCACCAGGGCCACAGCTGCCTCTGCAGCTTTCCACAGGGGAGGGGGTACCTACCAAGGACATTTTGGAAGCAGCCACTTGGAGTTCAGTGCACACTTTCTCCAAGCACTATCACCTTCCACTATACTCTAAATCTAGAGCGGGTTTTGCCACAGCAGTCTTGCAGGGCATCCTCGCTCCTCCTAGTTCCACTTAGTGCCTACCACCCTTACTTAGCTTTGGGATTCTTCCCATCTGTAATGACTGCAGCTGTATGCACAATGAACATAGTACAGTTTTGTACCTACCATAAATGTAGATGTTAGAGTGCTCATACAGCTGCAGTCCAGGTTACCCCCCCTCCGTCCCCTCTCAGGACAGGCCTTATGACAAACACCTTATCATACAACCTATTTGGGGTATTCTCTTATGGTGCATTTGCTTGCAACTATTTTTTTTTGATTATTCTATTTCACATGTTTTCATAACTTTGTTTTGCCTTCCTTCTGGGGGCACCTGACATCTGTGGCAAGAAAAACTGAGGAAAATGGCATCGGCTGCCTCTTTTGTACCCTTGCCGCACTGACGTCAGGAAAGAAGCAACGACAACCGACGCCGGACCTAGACTTTGGAATTCGGCCGACCGAGGACCCGCCTGATGGCAGGATAACCCATCTGTAATGACTGCAGCTGTATGAGCACTCGAACATCTACATTTGTGGTAGGTACAAAACTACTTTTTATCTACCAACAGAATAAGCTATCCTAACCTTCCAGAATAAAGGCTCATTCTACCATTTTTATGGCTACTTCTGTAGCATTTCATTCCAGAGCCTGTATGGATGATATCTGCGCAGCAGCCACTTGGGCAAGACCCTCATACCTCTCTCTCATTACAAACTGGATTTGGCCTCCAGGGGACGAGCATCTTTTGGATGTTCATCGTGCATACAGCTGCAGTAATCACATATGGGTTCTCTGCCGTCAGGCGGGTCCTCGGTCGGCCGAATTCCAAAGTCTTGGTCCGGCGTCGGTTGTTGTCGCCTTCTTCCCTGACGTCAGTGCGACAGGGGTATATAAGTAACAGCCGACGCCATATTCTCCAGTCTTTTTTGCCGCGCGGTGCCCGAAGCAGAAGCAGTTCGCAAGTGCCGGTCGGCCAGCTCCTGAATTCTGAAAATTGGAAACCGAAGTCTTCTTTAAAGCTAAGTACCCCGTTGGGGAAACTTTTCTTGCCTCATACCGATGTCAGACAAAGTTAACAATTGTATTTCTTGTGGGAAGCAAATACCGCATAAGGATTTCCATACCCTTTGCATACCTTGTTTAGGCCCAGACCACGACGTCTCGGGCTGTCGCTTCTGTGCGACTTTCAATAAACGCACTATTAAGCGTTGGGCGGAGTTCGCCCAACATTATTTTTGTAAAGCATTTGATTATAAAATGTCGTCTGATACTCCAACTACCGTTTTGTCCAAAAAACGCAAGGACAAAGACCGACTCGCGAGGCCCGCGGTCTCCACCGACACCACGCCAAAGCCTGCTACACGTGGTCCGGTTCTCAGCGAGACGCCTATGCAGTCCCTGACTACCGATGACACTTCCTTGGTGGTGTCTTCTGTACCAGAGACCGCTGGTACCTCGGCCCTTACTCAGACTACAACCACCGAAACCACAGTGAGTGTTGAGCCTCCTAATGTGGACAGGTCCACTTCCACCCAGGGTGTATTTAGACCCTCTTCTTCCTTTTCTATTAAGGCCTTCACTAAGTCCAAATCAGCCATGCATTCCAAGAGGCCTGTTACACAGGGCCCATCCCCAGGCCCATGCCTAAAAAGCAGATGCTTAAAATGGCAGAGGATTTAATTTCCTATATCAGGGGTTCCCAACCCCCTCCAGACAAGAGACCCAGAGTGGAGGAAGACTCTCCCTCTTCTGAACAGGGCTCCATTTTCTCAGAACATTCTGATGTGGAGGAACACTCATACTCCCCTTATGAGGATTCTGATACAGAAAAGTCCATTCCTTCTGTATCTCCCCCCGGAGGACTTTTCTTTTGGGGAAACCTTGCACACCTTGAGGGAGCACTTCCATTGGGAAGACCAAGGTTTTTCTGATTCCAAGAAAAGGCTCAGGGAATTTCTTTTGTTACCTCAACACAGACCTTTGGCTATACCTCCAGTCCTGGACATACATGATGATGTTTACTCGGAGGCTTGTCTTAATCCGGATTCCCTGCCTCCTGCACCAGTCAAACCTGATAGGTACTACAGAGTTCCTAACTCTCACCAGTTTCTTTTCAAAAGCCATAATGCTGACCCTGAAACCATTTCTCAAGGCCCCAAGGGAATGAAGGCCTCTACGGCCAAGAATCCACTACCTTCTGAAAGAGAATCTAGATCCTTAGAAAGGTGGGGGGAAAAAGGTATACACCTCGGCCACCCTAGCCATGAGGGCCTTAAATTGTCAGTTCCATATGCTTAAATATCAACAGTTTGTTATCACAATTAAGAAACAAAATGTCTCAACCTGAACAACCAGATTTGAAGGAATTGCAGGATATGATGCATAGTGCAGAACAAGTGGGTAAACACACCTTACAATGTGGTTATGATGCCTTAGAGGCCTCAAGTAGAGCTGCTGCCTCAGAAGCAGTCATTCGTAGACATGCCTGGCTTAGGGAACAAAGCTTGCCTGATCATGTTAAAGCTAAACTACTAGATGCCCCTTTACAAAAGGATGTACTATTTGGTACTAATGCTGAGGAGATACTACGGAAAATGGAAGAAAAAGCTAAATCTATGCAAACTGTCAAGGCTTTTCTACAGGTACAGCCACCTCGTTTTAGCAGAAATTGGCCTTCAAAAAACTGGTCCTTTCCAGCCATGGACAAGCCCCAAAGAGGTAGATACAGGCGCTCAAGGGGCAGAGGACAATCTCAAGGATCATATACTGGCAGACAATGGCAATCTCAAGCACCAAGAGGTGGCGAAGACACTGCACAATACAGAAAGCAAACTCAATGACTTCCTCCTTTTCATGCCAAGCAAATCTCAGCTGGCAGCCACCTTGGGAGGAAAGCTGGCACTATTTTCAAGAAATTGGCAGATTATCACAACAGACAAATGGATCCTGGACATAATAAACAGAGGCTACAGATTTCACTTTCACACTCTTCCAAAAATGAGAGGCATGCCAAACCTGCCACAAAATCAAAGGGTAGAGGTGCAAATACAAATTACAAAACTCATGGACATGAAAGCCATTCAAGAGGTTCCTACTCACGAACAAGGTCAAGGTTTTTATTCCAGACTTTTCCTGGTACCTAGAAAAGGAACCGACTGGAGACGCATTTTGGACTTATCCATCCTAAATACATTTCTACTCGTACCAAAATTCAAGATGCTCACATTACGGCAGCTTCTTCCCATGCTGGGCAAGGAGATGTCCTTCAAGGATGCATCTGCAGTCATAACATATGGGTTGTCCTGCCTCAGGCAGCCCTTCGGTCGACCGGATTCCAAAGTCTGGGTCTGGCCTCGGCTGATGTCGCACTTTCCCCGACGTCAGAGCATCTGGGGTATAAAAGCATCAGCCGACGCCATTTTCCTCAGTCTTTCTTACCGTGCGGTGCCCAAAGCAGAAGCTGTTCGCAAGTGCCGGTCGGTCAGATCCAGTGAATTCAGCTACCGAAGACTTCGAAAAAGCTAAGTACCCCGTTGGGGACTCTTTCTTGCCTCAGCCGATGTCAGACAAAGTAAATAATTGTTTAACTTGTGGGAAACAAATACCTCATAAGGATTTCCATTCCTACTGCCTTCCTTGCTTACTAATAAACAGAGGCTACAGATTTCACTTTCACACTCTTCCAAAAATAAGAGGCATGCCAAACCTGCCACAAAATCAAAGGGCAGAGGCACAAATACAAATTACAAAACTAACTCATGGACATGAAAGCCATTCAAGAGGTTCCTACTCACGAACAAGGTCAAGGTTTTTATTCCAGACTTTTCCTGGTACCAAGAAAAGGAACCGACTGGAGACACATTTTGGACTTATCCATCCTAAATACATTTCTACTCGTACCAAAATTCAAGATGCTCACATTACGGCAGCTTCTTCCCATGCTGGGCAAGGAGATGTCCTTCAAGGATGCATCTGCAGTCATAACATATGGGTTGTCCTGCCTCAGGCAGCCCTTCGGTCGACCGGATTCCAAAGTCTGGGTCTGGCCTCGGCTGATGTCGCACTTTCCCCGACGTCAGAGCGTCTGGGGTATAAAAGCATCAGCCGACGCCATTTTCCTCAGTCTTTCTTGCCGTGCGGTGCCCAAAGCAGAAGCTGTTTGCAAGTGCCGGTCGGTCAGATCCAGTGAATTCAGCTACCGAAGACTTCGAAAAAGCTAAGTACCCCATTGGGGACTCTTTCTTGCCTCAGCCGATGTCAGACAAAGTAAATAATTGTTTAACTTGTGGGAAACAAATACCTCATAAGGATTTCCATTCCTACTGCCTTCCTTGCTTACTAATAAACAGAGGCTACAGATTTCACTTTCACACTCTTCCAAAAATAAGAGGCATGCCAAACCTGCCACAAAATCAAAGGGCAGAGGCACAAATACAAATTACAAAACTCATGGACATGAAAGCCATTCAAGAGGTTCCTACTCACGAACAAGGTCAAGGTTTTTATTACAGACTTTTCCTGGTACCAAGAAAAGGATCCGACTGGAGACCCATTTTGGACTTATCCATCCTAAATACATTTCTACTTGTACCAAAATTCAAGATGCTCACATTACGGCAGCTTCTTCCCATGCTGGGCAAGGAGTTTTGGCTGGTAACATTGGACCTCAAGGAGGCATACCTGCATGTCCCAATCAGACAAAGCTGCAGAAGATACCTCAGATTTCTTGCAGGTTCAATCCACTATCAATTCTCTGCTTTGCCCTTTGGCTTATCTACTGCGCCCAGAGTATTCACGAAATGCCTGGCATCCGTAATCGCCTACTGCAGACTTCAAGGGATACAAATTTACCCTTATTTGGATGACTGCCTGATCCAAGCGGACAGCAAGCACACTCTTCTGGAACATCTGGCTTATGCAACACGGTTACTGAATTCTCTGGGATACACAATCAACAAAGAGAAATCCAGGCTGACACCATCTCAGAAAATAACTTTCCTGGGTGCCAACTTGGACACAAACACCCAGATGGCCTATCTTACGTCAGAAAAACAAGGGCAACTAACTCAGTACTTCAAAACACTAGCAAATTGTACCAGGCTTACTGCAAGGAAAATCTTGCAGGCTCTGGGTTTCATGGCATCTTGCATTCTTTTAATCCCATGTGCAAAGTTGCATATGAGAAAACTTCAATGGTACTTAAAAAGCCTATGGTCTCAACACAGCCACAGTTTGGAAACAATAATACCAATAATTCCATGTTTGCAAAAGGAATTTCTATGGTGGGCCCAAGCATGTCAAACAAACACAGGTCTCCCATTCTGCAAGCCTCAAGCAAATCAGGTCATCACAACAGACGCCTCAGATTACGCCTGGGGGGCCCACATGACAGGCAGGTGCGTTCAGGGCAAATGGTCCCAAAAGGAAAAGCACCTTCACATCAATCAAAAAGAAATGCTAGCAGTGATAAATGCAATTACAGCATTCAAGGACCTCCTGCATCCAGGACAATTATTAATAAGAACAGACAACACCGCAGTAATGTGGTACATAAACAAACAAGGAGGAACACATTCATATCCCCTGTGCAGACTAGCCATGACACTTTGGAACTTGGTTCTGGAATGGCAAATCGAACTTCAAGCACAGTACTTGCCAGGTTTGGAAAACACGCTGGCAGACAATCTAAGCAGAAATATGACAGATCCACACGAATGGAAGTTGCATCCACAGGTGTTTCCAAAAATAATTCAAGCATGGGGAAGGCCAGACATAGATCTCTTCGCTTCCCACAAGAACCATCAGTTGGAAAGGTTTTGTTCAAGGACTTTTCACTCAAAGGCATGGAAGGTGGACGCCCTTTCATTCAGTTGGACAGCATGGACAGTGTACGCTTTCCCACCTCTGCCTCTTCTATCCAAGGTGCTCCTGAAAGCAAGAGCAGACAGACCGAAGATGATACTGATTGCTCCAGACTGGCCAAGGCAGCACTGGTACCCACTCCTAAGGAGCCTAACACATACTCCTCCCTGGCCTCTACCTCTAATGCCTCTTCTGCTGACTCAGCACAGCTACAAAACTCTTCACAGTCAGCTAAAAACGCTCAATCTTGCTGCTTGGAAAATTCCCTAACACCACAGCAGACCCTACTCTCCCAAGAGGTGCAGGATGTCATTCTGGAGGCCAGAAGGCCATCTACTAGGAAGACTTGCTCCGCAAAATGGAAACGGTTTTGCTCTTGGAATGAGAAAAGAGGCCAGGACCCTAGAAAATTGAATCTGCCTCAGGTATTACAGTATCTAACTGAGGTACTGAACAGTGGACTTTCTTTTTCCTCCATTAAAATCCATGCCTCAGCCATTTCTGCAGAATTCAACACTGATCCACCGTTATTCTCACCCACTTTCAAGGCAATTCCTCAGAGGGGCTAAGAATATAAGACCACCAAGGAAACAGCCAGTGCCAACCTGGGATCTTAATTACATTCTAGAAAAATTAACTTTGCCTCCTTTTGAACCAGCTGCCTCAACAGATTTGCAATACTTGTCCTGGAAAACAGCCTTCCTTCTGGCCATTACCTCAGCTCGTAGGGTTTCGGAACTTCAAGCCCTCATGGCTGTGCAGCCCTTTCTTATCTTCCATCAGGAGAGGGTGGCCCTTCGAACCAACCCGCCATTTATGCCTAAAGTGGTATCCAGGGTAGCTCTAAATCAAGCCATACACTTACCTACCTTTTACCCCAATCCTCAAAACAAAGGGGAAAGGCTGCTACACTCCGTAGACATCCATAGACAGCTACGTTACTATTTGGACAGAACAAAGCATTTCAGGAAATCAGAACAACTTTTTGTGTCTTATGCTGTAGGAGCTCAAGGGAAGCCTGTTACCAAATAGACTATCTCTAAATGGATAGGCCACTGCATACGTTTTTGTTACTCCTATCATGGGAAATCTGTCCCTGAAGGCATCAGACCACACTCCACCAGGGCCACAGCTTGCCTCCACAGCCTTCCTCAGAGGAGTTCCTACCAAAGATATTTTGGAGGCAGCCACTTGGAGTTCTGTACATACCTTCACAAGACACTACCACCTGCCTTTATATTCCAGAACTAGATCAGGCTTTGCTACTGCTGTATTGCAGGGCATTCTGGCTCATCCCAGTTCTACCTAGTGCCTACCACCCTTTGCGTAGCTTTGGGATTCTACCTATATGTGATTACTGCAGCTGTATGCACGATGAACATAGTACAGTTTTGTACCTACCATAAATGTAGATGTTCGAGTGCTAATACAGCTGCAGTACAGGTTTCCCTCCCTCCTTCCCCTCTTGGTGAAGTATTAGTGGCGAACACCTCATACAACCTATTTTGGGTTATCCTCCTATGGTGTATTTTTGATAACATTGCATTGCTTGAATATATATATATATATATATATATATATATATATATATATATATATATATAAAACTTATCTATTGCCTTCCTTTGGAGGCACCTGACATCTGGGGCAAGAAAGACTGGAGAATATGGCATCTGCTGTTACTTATATACCTCTGTCGCACTGACGTCAGGGAAGAAGGCGACAACAACCGACGCCGGACCAAGACTTTGGAATTCGGCCGACCAAGGACCCGCCTGACGGCAGAGAAACCCATATGTGATTACTGCAGCTGTATTAGCACTCGAACATCTACATTTATGGTAGGTACAACACTGTACTTTCTGTGGTGCTCAGTAATATCCTTCCTTAGGGCCACCCAGGACTCAAGTAGCTGGGGACTCAGTCCTACTAGTAATTAATGAACAAAGATTTACAGCATTAGATAAAGAAGTTGTGTCTTACCATAACTATCCATCTGTGTTGTATGTCTTTGTTCATTCATTACTTCCCTCCCTCCTTCCCTCTGCCTGGACTCCTGGTGGACTTTGGGAATTCCTGGCTAGCGTGTTTGCTCAGACAGAACCTTCTACTATTTTTCTTTTGCTACGTTTATTATATAGGGGCGGAAAAGTCGATCTGGAGTAACTAGGAGAGGGGCATTATGGGTAGGTCTTAGCTGACAGTTTTTGGCTGGCGCGAGCTTGGAAACGGCCATATCGGTTCTGAGGATGGAACCAAAGTTCTAATAGTGATGAATGAGCAAAGATCTACAACACAGATGGAATGTTATGGTAAGACATAACTTCATTTTTTTGGAACATAGCCTAAAAAACTGTACAGCAAAACTTTTAGTTTCACTTTAAATACATGTACTAATTAGTTTTCTTAGAAATAATCTGAAATGTGTCTCAGTCATGTCACCTGAACTTTCTTCTTGAAACTTAGCTGTTAACAGTTTACTTTTCTCAAGTGTATTTTTTTTTTTTTTTGGTTTATTAGAGTAAGTGGTACATGCTTGAGCTGAAACTTGTTAGCAAGTTCATAGCCTCTGGCAGTTGTTTGTAGATATTCATGTGTGGTGCATAGTTTTCATGTTTATTATTGGTTTGAGGGAAAGAATACTTTGAAATGGGAGGTCAAGGAGTTTAAAAAAACAAACACATGTTCAGTTTAATTTCTTTTATCGGGGAAATATATTTGCTTAGTGTATTTCAAACATCTCACATTTTTATGCACCAGATGCACAGTATACATTTTTGGATAACTGATTCTGCAATATCTTTAATAGCTGAACAGGGAATTTGTTCTTGACTTCTGTGATAGGATGAGCCTGTTTGCAGGTGTAAGAACTTGCTTTAGGCCACTGAGTGAAATTGTCATTTCAAAGTTTAGGCTAGGCACTTAATTTCTTTATCGTCACTGTAGTTCTGCTGAATTATTTTACTATGTTCATAAAGTATCTGTTTTCTATAATGTTTAATATAACTTGGTTGAACTTTATCTCCCTTGCTAGCAGATTTCATGCTACTTTTAATTTTATGATTTGGCATCTTGTTCTGTAGCGGAATATTGTTCTAATACAAATGCACTCCAGTAATAGAAAGTCAACCAATTTGGGAAAATGTGAGAGCAAGAGGCTGTCATATCACCAGCACTGGGATAGCTGGCAGACGTATCTGTAGTGCAAGAGGGATGTGAAGGGGACTCCTTGTTACGGAAGAGTCCAGTTTTATATTCTGCTGAAGGGTACGATTCCAAAGTACAAAGGACATTAAACTGCAAGGGAAGTAGCTTTACTTTGTGGGGAGTTACCCTTTTGAAGTGGTGCTTTTGCTCTGTATCTTGGATGGTGAACCTGCCTTGTATGAGAGGTGTTGACCATAAAGGAAGAGGGGCTGTCATGTGTGTGGGAGTTGTGCGTCTACTCTGAAACATTAGGCACTTCAGAAAAGTCCAGTCACCCTAAGATAGATTCCAACACGGGATTCATCTCCTCTGAATGATGATTCTGTTTTGTGACAACTTTAAGGGAATGTTAACACCTCATGAAAAGTATAATATGTCTCAGGTGATGTGAAGGTAGGAGCTATATCTGGAGGTCATATGTTTCCTATTGAGACCTGAGTGCATAAAGGAATTAGAACTGTAAACACAGGAAGTGCATAAGCACCTGTAGACAGATGCAGTATAAAAACGTGTAGGATACAAGCATCTAGTTTTTTTAAGTAGGTAGAGTCCAGTCAGGCAACGAAGCATTAAAAAGTACCAGTCTTACATCGTACATATGTAAACATCAAGACTGAAAACATGAAAAAGGTCAGAAACACAACATTGAGAAGTTGGTGGCAGATTTTCTAGTGAGTTAATATTTTAAAAATGTATGTGCTGTGGATGATAGCCTACCTCGTCTGTTCTACTTCACGCTGGTTTTAGTGCTGATGTTTTCTTAAACTATTCTGGGTGCTTTATTACTGCCTTTATTCAAGACGCTGAGAAGGGTGAAAAGCCATGAACTGGGACAAACAAGATTTTCATCAAAAAGAGAAGAAAAAAGAGCTTTTACTTCAATTCTGCTGAATATTCTCAGTTACAGATTTAGTGATCTGTATGTTGATATTTTTAAGAGCTTTTACTTCAATTCTGCTGAATATTCTCAGTTACAGATTTAGTGATCTGTATGCTGATATTTTTAAGAGCTTTTACTTCAATTCTGCTGAATATTCTCAGTTACGGATTTAGTGATCTGTATGCTGATATTTTTAAGAGCTTTTACTTCAATTCTGCTGAATATTCTCAGTTACAGATTTAGCGATCTGTATGCTGATATTTTTAAGAGCTTTTACTTCAATTCTGCTGAATATTCTCAGTTACAGATTTAGTGATCTGTATGTTGATATTTTTGTACTTAACTTTTTTGGCAAATGTATGCAAAATGCAATCAGTTTGCATTTTTAAACATTTTCTGGGACTATAGTCATGTGGTTTCATTTGCATTTGTTGGAGAATTGTCAACTATAGCAGGATCTGAACCACATTAGTCATTTATTATTACATTTTTCCATAAGCAGTGTTACTGATAAATTTCTGCCTGGTGTGGTAACTTAGACTGTAGTTCGGATTGCATTTGTGGCAGTATTGTATTTTTTTTCTGCAGGATTTGTGCTTTTGTGCTTCCACAGCAGTTTACATTCCAGTTTCCTGCTAGAGGCTTGTATCACCCTTTTCATTGTCCTGCTTAAAGCTGCATTGCAGTGTCTTCCTATTTATTAGATTGTTACTGTTTTCCTCCTGGTATTAGGTCTGCCTCGTCCCACTAGCACATTAAGTACTGCACTTACTGCTCTTTGTACATCAATTACAGTTTCCCCTTCCCCCACTATAAAAGCTTACATTTCTGAAATTCTAGCCTACTTGGGGTCATTCACCAGTAGCTGAGAGTCATAGGATTAAAAGGACTGTGACTTGATACAGGTTCTGAAGTCGCAGAGCTTTATTTTAAGGGATCCCTGTCTATCTAGTCTGCTATAACCCATCATGGAGCTATGCCTACTCAGAGTCTTTTAATCAAGGCTGTCAAGTTTGGAAAGCCCTGAACTGTGAAGGACAAGGTTTTCCCTCAAAGGAGGAAGAAAAACTGCGCTGAGCTGCACTATGTGCACCCCCACCCCACCAGTGAACTTGCTCTGTTGCACAGCCCCACCACCAGCGGGTTTGGGCTCGCTCTGTTGCGCGGCCCCACCAGTGGACTTGGGCTCACTCTGATGTTCATTGTGCATACAGCTGCAGTCATTACAGATGGGGTTATCCTGCCGCCAGGCGGGTCCTCGGTCGGCCGAATTCCAAAGTCTAGGTCCGGCGTCGGTTGTCATCGCTTCTTCCCTGACGTCAGTGTGGCAGGGGTATAAAACAGGCAGATGATGCCATTTTCTTCAGTCTTTCTTGCCGCGCAGTGCCCGAGGCAGAAGCAGTTCGCAAGTACCAGTCGGCCAGCTCCTGAGATTTACGAAAGTATTTCAGCCGAAGTCTTCTTTAAAGCCAAGTACCCCATTGGGCAAACTTTTCTTGCTTCAGACCGATGTCAGACAAAGTTAATAATTGCATTTCATGTGGGAAACAAATACCGCATAAGGATTTCCACTCTTTCTGTATACCTTGCTTAGGCTCAGACCACGACGCCTCGGCCTGCCGTTTTTGTGCTAGATTCAACAAGCACTAAAGCGGAGTTCGCCCTTCATTATTTTGGCAAAAAATTTAATTATATCATGTCGTCGGATACTCCGACTCCAGTTTTGAGCAAAAGACGCAAAGATAAGGACCGACATCCGAGGTCCGCACCGACTACTGAGACCATGTATAGGCCGACTACCGGTTCTCCGGTTCTCAGCGAGGCGCCTACGCAGCCCCTGAGTACCGATGAAACTACATTACCGGTGACTTCAGTACCTGAGGTTGCAGGCTCCTCGGTCCCCATTCCTACTGCAGATACTGACGCCACTCTTGGCGGGGAATCTCAGAATTTAGACAGGCCTGCCATTTCTGAAGGCGTCTAAAGGCCTTCCACCTTCTCTATTAAATCTTTCACTAAATCTAAAACAGCCATGAAAACCAAAAAACAGGGTCCTCAGTCCTCCTCTCAAGGCCCCATGCCTAAAAAGCAGATGCTTAAAATGGCTGAGGATATGATTACTCTTATCAGGGGTTCTCAACCCCCTTCTGACAAAAGACCCAGATTAGAGGAAGACCACCCTTCCTCAGATCAGGCTTCTATTACCTCAGAACACTCGGAGTACCAGGATTACACCTATTCCCCTTTCGAAGACTCTGATGCTGAGGAGTCTATTCCCTCGGTCTCCCCCCCCTGTGGACTACTCTTTTGGGGAAACCCTGCATACATTGAGGGAACACTTTAACTGGGAAGGCCTAGATTACTCAGATTCCAAGAAAAGGCTCAGGGAATTTCTACTGCTCCCCCAGCATAGGCCCCCTGGCTATCCCTCCTGTTTTAGATATTTTGGATGATGTGTACACAGAAGCCAGCCTTAATCCAGATTCTTTACCTCCAGCCCCTGTTAAACCAGACCGGTATTACCGGGTTCCTGATTCACACCAGTTCCTATATAAAAGCCATACTGCTGACCCAGAAACTATTTCACAGGGTCCCAAGGGAATTAAGGCCTCTACTGCTAAAAACCCATTACCTTCAGAGAGAGATTCCAGAGCTTTAGAAAGGTGGGGGAAAAAGGTGTATACCTCAGCCACTTTAACCATGAGGGCATTAAACTGTCAGTTCCATATGTTAAAGTATCAACAGTTTTTGTTATCTCAGTTGAAAATCAAAATGGCACAACCAGAGCAACCAGATTTGAAAGAGTTGCAGGATTTGTTGCATGGTGCAGAGCAAGTGGAGTAAACATACCTTGCAGTGTGGATGTCCTTCAAGGATGCATCTGCAGTCCTAACATATGGGTTGTCCTGCCTCAGGCAGCCCTTCGGTCGGCCGGATTCCAAAGTCTGGGTCTGGCCTCGGCTGATGTCGCACTTCACCCGACGTCACAGCTGCTGGGGTATAAAGGCATCAGCCGACGCCATTTTCCTCAGTCTTTCTTGCAGCGCGGTGCCCGAAGCAGAAGCTGTTCGCAAGTGCCGGTCGGTCAGATCCAGAGATTTCTACTACCGAAGACTTCTAAAAAAGCTAAGTACCCGCTAGGGACTCTTTCTTGCCTCAGCCGATGTCAGACAAAGTAAATAATTGTTTAACTTGTGGGAAACAAATACCTCATAAGGATTTCCACTCTTACTGCCTTCCTTGCTTAGGCCCAGACCACGACGTATCAGCTTGTCTAGCCTGTGCTTCCTTCAACCGACGGACGCTTAGACGTCGGTCGGAGTTTGCCGAAGAGATTTTTGGTCCCGCTTTTGCATATAAAATGCCGTCGGAGACTCCGACTACACAATTAGCTAAAAGCGCAAGGAAAAGGACCGACACTCGGCGGCCCACGGTTTCTGCTGAAACCACGATTAGGCCAACCGCGAGTGTCTCGGTTTCGGCTGAAACCGAGTCCTCTGTTCTCCCTTCGGCCGAAAGCATGCCACCGATAACCGGGGCCACACAGGCCATGGCTGAATCTGCTACAGAAATTACTGCTGCAGAAGCAGGCACCCAGGATTTGTCAGACACTATTCCTTTAGACATCTTTACTCCTGCACGTGGGGCTGCTAGACCCCCTGCTTCTATGTCTATCAAGGCCTTTTCCAGGGCTAAAGCAGCCAAAATTTCTAAGCCTTTGCCTACAAAAGCCCCCTCCCACAGGCCTACCTCTAGTTCACAGATTCTCAGCCTGGCTGAGGATCTTATTTCTTTGATCAGGGGATCCCAACCTCACCCAGACAGGGCCTCTCAACCTCCTCCAGATAAGAGGCCTAGGACTGAACCCCCTGAACCTCTCTCTACAGACTATTCCTCTGATGGCTCAGATATTTCTGACCATCAGGAAGGCCCATATACACCTTATGAGGATTCTGATGCAGAAGACTCCATTCCTTCTGCTTCCCCTCCTGAAGAATTTTCTTTTGGGGAAACCCTACACTCTGAGGGAACACTTCCAATGGCAGGGCCAGGATTTTTCAGATTCAAGGAAAAGGCTAAGGACTTTTTTACATTTACCACAGCATAGGCCTTTAGCCATACCTCCTGTACTATCTGTTGTTGATGATGCATATAATGATGCCAGTAACTGCCCCTGATTCTCTCCCTCCGGCCCCTGCCAAACCTGACAGATATTACAGGGTCCCGGACACTCACTACCACTTGTATAAGGCTCATGTTGCAGACCCAGAAACCATTTCTCAGGGCCCTAAAGGTGTTGCATCTGCCTCTGCCAAAAACCCTCTTCCCTCTGAAAGGGAATCCAGAGCATTAGAGAGATGGGGTAAAAAGGTTTATACATCTGCTACTCTTTCGGCTAGGGCCTTAAACTGTCAATTTCACATGATTCAGTACCAGGAATTTTTGTTAGACCAGCTAAATAAAAAACTGTCCTCTCCTGAACCTATAGACCGCAAGTCCCTTCAGGATTTGGTACATAACTCTCAGCAGGTCAGTAATCATTTTTTAAAATGTGGCTATGATGCACTGGAGGCTTCTTTTAGATCAGCTATGACTGGAGCAGTGATTCGAAGGCATGCCTGGTTAAAAGAGCAATCCTTACCAGACCATGTTAAGTCAAAACTCCTAGATTCTCCTATGGAGAAACAAAGTTTGTTTGGCTCCCCTGCACAGGAGGTTCTAAAAGTGGAAGAAAAAGCAAAATCTGTCCTAACAGTCAAGGATTTTTTGCAGGTCCAACCACCGAGGTTTAGCAGAAATTGGCCTTCGAAGAATTGGTCCTTTCCAGACACCTCCAGAGCACAGAGAGGCAGAAATAGATGTCCAAGAGGCAGAGGTCAATCTAGGGGTGCCTACAGGGGTCGTCAGTGGCAACCTGCCAACCAGAGAAGTGCTGCCACAGCTACGACTACAACTACTTCCACAGGACAGACACAATGACTTGGCTCTGATTCCGCCTACCAGGGAACAACTGGAAGCACCCTTGGGCGGAAAGCTAGCCTTATTTTCAGACAACTGGCATTGCATTACAGGAGACAAATGGACTTTACAAACAATAGACAAGGGCTACAGGCTTCACTTCCACACTCTACCAAAAAAGAGAGGAATGCCAAACCTTCCACCAAGCCAAAAAACAGAGGCTCTAAAACAAATCATCAACTTACTAAGGATGAGAGCAAAAGAAAAGGTACCATCTATGGAACAAGGCCAAGGATTTTACTCCAGACTATTCCTTGTACCAAGAAAAGAAAATCAATGGAGACCTATTCTCGACTTGTCCGCACTGAACGCATACCTCATGGTTCCTAAATTCAAAATGCTGACCCTACAGCAGCTTCTTCCCATGCTGGGCAAGGAGTCTTGGCTGGTAACTCTAGATCTCAAGGAGGCATACCTGCACGTCCCCATATGACCAAATTGCAGAAGATACCTCAGATTTCTTGCAGGATCAGAGCATTATCAATTCTCAGCATTGCCCTTTGGCTTATCTACTGCGCCCAGAGTATTCACGAAATGCCTGGCATCAGTAATTGCTCATTGCAGGCTTCAGGGAATTCAAATTTACCCGTACCTGGATGACTGCCTAATACAAGCGGACAACAAGACACAATTAACAAAAGATTTGGCCAATGTCATACAACTGTTGCAAGCCTTGGGATACACAGTCAACTTTCAAAAGTCAAGGCTAGTACCATCCCAAAGGATAACATTTTTGGGTGCAGAATTGGATACAACAACTCAGATGGCTTTTCTCACAGAGGAAAAACAAAAGCAACTACCAGTCTACTTCATGGCATTAACAACACAAACTCAGCTTACTGCAAGGAAAGTCCTGCAAGCCCTGGGTTACATGGCATCCTGCATAATATTGATCCCACATGCCAGGTTGCATGTGAGGAAGTTGCAATGGTACCTAAGGAATGTATGGTCTCAACACAATCACAGTCTAGAAGCCCAGATTCCAGTTATCCCATGCCTGAAAAAAGAATTCCTGTGGTGGGCTCAGGCCTGTCAGATAAACAGAGGATTGCCTTTCCACAAACCACATCCAAGCCAGACCATCACCACGGATGCCTCAGACCTAGGCTGGGGGGCGCACATGGAAGACAAGTGCATACAAGGCCTATGGTCCCAAAACCAGCTGAATCTACACATAAATCTAAAGGAGATGCTGGCAGTGAACCATGCAATCCAGGCATTCAGACCATTCCTCCAACAAGGTCACCTGCTGATAAGGACGGACAATACCACAGTGATGTGGTACATCAACAAACAGGGAGGTACACACTCATACCCCCTATGCCGGATGGCAATGGACCTGTGGAATTTGGCCCTGGATCTCAACATTCAACTGCAGGCCAGATTTGTACCAGGAAAAGAAAATTCACTAGCAGACACCTTAAGCAGAACTACCACGGATGCTCACGAATGGATGCTGCATCCAGATATCTTCAAAACCATAACAAAGAAATGGGGAATGCCAGAGATAGACCTGTTCGCCTCCCCACACAACCACCAGTTGAAGAAATTCTGCTCAAGAGTATACCACCCACTTGCTTGGAGGGTGGACTCCCTATCCTTCAGCTAGAAAAACCTGACAGCATATGCATTTCCACCTCTTCCTTTGATGTACAAAGTTCTACTGAAGATCAGAGAGGAACAGCCAAAGGTAATCCTGATAGCTCCAGACTGGCCGAGGCAACATTGGTACCCGCTACTGAGAAGCATGTCTCGGGCACACTCATGGCCTCTACCTCTATGTCCATTACTTCTAACTCAGAACAACTACAAGACCCTGCATCAAAACTTGAAAACACTGCAGCTAACTGCTTGGAATATTGCATAAAACAAAATCAACCAGATTTGTCTCAGAGGGTTAAGGACATTATCCTGGAGGCTCGAAGACCCTCCATAAGGAAAACATATTCAGCCAAATGGAAAAGATTCCTCATTTGGAGTGCAGCAAAGGGAGAAAATGTCTCATTGGCAAACATAGCACACATCCTGGAATACTTAGCAGAACTGTTCCACAATGGCCTATCCTACTCCTCCATTAAGATTCATGCATCAGCAATTTCAGCAGAATACAACATGGATCCTCCTGTCTTCTCTCATCCTCTACTCAGGCAGTTCGTGAGAGGAATCAAGAACGTAAAGCCTCCAAGGAAACCACCTCTACCCGCATGAGATCTCAACTTTGTGCTGGAAAAATTAACACTTCCCCCTTTTGAACCAGCAGCAACAGCAGACTTACAGTACTTATCTTGGAAAACTGCATTCCTGCTAGCAATCACTTCAGCAAGGAGGGTATCTGAGTTACAGGCATTAATGGCAGTCCAGCCTTTCCTTATCTTCCATCAGGACAGAGTGTCTCTGAGAACTAATCCTACTTTTATGCCAAAGGTGGTCTCCAGGGTATCATTGAATCAAGCTATTCATTTACCTACATTCTTCTCCAACCCACAGAACAGGGGAGAAAGACTACTACACACCTTGGTTGTGCACAGACAATTGCGCTACTATCTGGACAGAACTAAGGTCAGCAGAAAAACAGACCAGCTTCTGGTAGCATATGCAACAGGAGTGCAAGGAAAAGCAATTTCAAAACAGACAATCTCAAAATGGATAGGAAATTGCATTAGATTCTGCTACTCTTTTCATGGAAAGACAACTCCTGAAAATATCAGGCCTCACTCCACAAGAGCTACAGCCACCACTACAGCTTTCCTACGAGGAGTGGCTACCAAAGACATTTTAGAAGCTGCTACTTGGAGCTCCGTGCATACATTTGCCAAGCATTATAATCTTCCTTTATACTCCAGATCCCGAGCAGGTTTTGCAACTGCTGTTTTGCAAGGGATCTTAACTACACCATCATTATCTTAGTGCCTCCTCCCCCAGTTTGGCTATGGTATTCTACCCCTATGTTAGGACTGCAGATGCATCCTTGAAGGACATAGTACAGTTTTGTACCTACCATAAATGTAGATGGCCGATAGGTATGCATCAGCAGTCAGGATTACCCACCCTCCTTCCCCTCTGTGGTATTCCTAGGGTACTTACCCCTCTTTTATCTAGCTGGGGGAATCTATTATGGTGTATTTGTTTGTATGTATATATATGTATATATATATATATATATATATATATATATATATATATATATATATATATATATATATATATATATATATATATATTTTGCTCTCTACTGTTTGGAATTATCTGCATTTATCCAAATTTAGCCTTCTTAGAGGGCACCTGGCATCTGGGGCAAGAAACACTGAGGAAAATGGCGTCGGCTGATGCCTTTATACCCCAGCAGCTGTGACGTCGGGTGAAGTGCGACATCAGCCGAGGCCAGACCCAGACTTTGGAATCCGGCCGACCTAAGGGCTGCCTGAGGCAGGACAACCCATATGTTAGGACTGCAGATGCATACCTATCGGACATCTACATTTATGGTAGGTACAAAACTGTACTTTTTGATGCTTTAGAGGCCTCATGTAGAGCTGCTGTTACAGGGACTGTTATACGTAGACATGCTTGGCTCAAAGAGCAAACCTTACCAGATCGTCAAAGCAAAATTATTAGATGCTCCACTTCAAAAAGATGTATTGTTTGGTGTTAAAGCTGAGGAGGTACTAAAGAAAATGGAGGAAAAAGCGAAATCAATGCAAACAGTGAAAGATTTCCTGCAGGTACAACCTCCACATTTCAGCAGAAACTGGCCTTCAAAAAATTGGTCCTTTCCAGCCACGGACAGACCTCAAAGGGGCAGATACAGACACCCAAGGGGTAGAGGGCAACCTCAAGGATCTTGCAGATCAAGACAGTGGCAAGTACCAACCCCAAGAGGTGGAGAAGATAGATCACAGTCATTTAGAAAACAGACACAATGACTTCCCCCTATACCTGCCAAGCAAAGCTTTAATGGCAGCACCTTTGGGCAAAAAACTGGCATTATTCTCAAAAAATTTGCACATTGTTACAAAAGACAAATGGATTCTGGACATTATAGACGGAGGCTACAGGTTCCACTTTCACACCCTTCCAAAAATGAGAGGCATGCCAAACCTGCCACAAAATCAAAGGGCAGAGGCACAAAGACAAATTTCCGCTCTCATGGACATGAAAGCGATTCAAGAGGTACCTGCAAAAGAACAAGGTCAAGGTTTGTATTCCAGACTATTCCTGGTACCAAGGAAAGACCAAGATTGGAGACCTATCTTAGACCTATCCATCCTAAACACATATCTACAGGTACCAAAATTCAAGATGCTCACATTACAGCAGCTTCTTCCCATGCTGGGCAAGGAGTCTTGGCTGGTAACATTGGACCTCAAGGAGGCATACCCGCATGTGCCTATCAGACAAGATTGCAGAAGATTCCTCAGATTTCTTGCAGGTTCAACCCATTACCAATTCTCTGCATTGCCCTTTGGCTTATCTACTGCGCCCAGAATGTTTACGAAATGCCTGACATCAGTAATTGCCTTCTGCAGACTACAAGGAATACAAATCTACCCATATATGGACGACAGCCTGATCCAAGCGGACAGCAAGGACATACTATTGCAGCATCTGGCATTTGTAATAAAACTGTTAAACTTCCTGGGATACACAGTCAACAAAAAGAAATCAAAACTAATACCTTCTCGATAGATAATTTTCCTGGGTGCCAGCTTGAATGCAACCACCCAGATGGGCCAACCTCACGCCAGACAAACAAGGGCAACTGTCTCAATACTTCAGCAAAATGGCAACTTTCACCAGACTAACTGCAAGGAAAGTCCTGCAGGCTCTGGGATTCATGGCATCTTGCATCTTACTAATCCCATGTGCAAAGCTGCATATGAGGAAACGTCAATGGTACCTAAAAAACATATGGTCTCAACACAGCCACAGCTTGGAAACAATTATACCACTCATTCCATGCCTTCAAAAGGAACTTTTGTGGTGGGCTCAAGCATGCCAAAGAAACACAGGTCTCCCTTTCTGTGTACCTCAAGCAACTCAAATCATCACAACAGACGCCTCAGACTACGCCTGGGGAGCACACATGGCAGATCAGTGCATTCAGGGAAAATAGTCCCAAAAAGAGAAGCACCTACACATCAACCAAAAGGAGATGCTAGCCGTGCAAAATGCTCTTATGACCTTCAAAGACCTACTGCATCCAGGCCAGTAATTGATAAGGACAGACAACACCACAGTGATGTGGTACATAAACAAACAGGGGGGGGAAACTCATTCATACAAGCCATGACCCTATGGAACACAGCACTGGAATTGCAAATTCAACTACAGGCACAATTCCTGCCAGGGAAGGAAAACACACTGGCAGACAACCTAAGCAGAAATATGACAGATCCACATGAATGGAAGTTGCATCCTCAAGTTTTCACAAAGATAACTCGGGCATGGGGACAGCCAGACATAGATCTATTTGCTACCCACAGAAATTACCAGTTGAAAAAATTTTGTTCAAGGACCTATCATCCACAGGCCTGGAAAGTGGACGCACTCTTTCAATTGGACAACATTGACAGTTTATGCCTTCCTGCCTCTTCCTCTACTGACCAAAGTTCTATTAAAAGCCAGAGCAGAGAGGCCGCAAATGATTCTCATTGCTCCAGACTGGCCAAGACAACACTGGTATCCGCTCCTGAAGAGCCTGACACATTCCCCACCATGGATCCTACCTCTAGTCCTTCTTCTGTTGTCCCAGCACAACTACAAAACCCTTCACAGCCAGCTCAAAACCCTAAATCTAGCTGCATGGAGAATTCCTTAATTTCCCAGCAGACTCTCCTCAACAAGGAGGTGCAGGATGTCATCTTGGAGGCCAGAAGACCTTCTACTAGAAAAGCCTACTCCGCCAAATGGAAACAATTTTGTGCCTGGAATCAAGAAAAGGGCCAGAATCCGTGGGTAATAAATATACCTCAAATTTTACAGTACCTAGCTGAGATGTTAAACAGTGGACTTTCTCCTCCATCAAGATCCACGCTTCAGCCATTTCTGCACAATACAACACAGATTCTCCTTTATTCTCGCATCCTCTCTTAAGGCAGTTCCTCAGAGGGGCAAAAAATATAACCCCCCCCCCCCCCAAGGAAACCACCAGTCCCTGCTTGGGACGTCAACTTCGTATTGGAAAAGCTGACCCCCCCCCCCTCCTTTGAGCCAGCTTCTTCAACAGAACTACAATACTTGTCATGGAAAACGGCCTTTCTTCTGGCTATCACCTCAGCACGCAGGGTTTCGGAGCTACAGGCCCTCATGCCTGTGCAACCATTCATCATTTTCCATCAGGACAGAGTTTCCTTAAGAACCAACCCTACCTTTATGCCAAAGGTAGTATCCAGTGTAGCTTTGAATCAGACTATCCACTTACCTACCTTTTATCCAAGTCCACAAAACAAAGGGGAAAGACTACTACATTCCTTGGACATTCACAGACAACATCGTTATAATTTGGACAGAACAAAGCCATTCAGGAAATCTGAGCAACTCTTTGTGTCCTATGCTACAGGTGCTCAAGGAGAGGCCATTTCCAAATAGACAATTTCAAAATGGATAGCCCACTGCTTACACTTTTGTTACTTTTCATGGAAAAACTGTGCCTGCATGCATCAGATCCCACTCCACCAGGGCCACAGCTGCCTCTGCAGCTTTCCTCAGGGGGGTCCCTACCAAGGACATTTTGGAAGGAGCCACTTGGAGTTCAGTGCACACTTTCTCCAAGCACTATCACCTTCCACTATACTCTAAATCTAGAGCAGGTTTTGCCACAGCAGTCTTGCAGGGCATCCTCGCTCCTCCTAGTTCCACTTAGTGCCTACCACCCTTACTTAGCTTTGGGATTCTACCCATCTGTAATGACTGCAGCTGTATGCACAATGAACATAGTACAGTTTTGTACCTACCATAAATCTAGATGTTAGAGTGCTCATACAGCTGCAGTCCAGGTTACTCCCCCCCTCCGTCCCCTCTTAGGACAGGCCTTATGACAAACACCTTATCATTCAACCTATTTGGAGTATTCTTTTCTGGTGTATCTGCTTGCAACTACTGTTTTTTGATTTTTCTATATTGCATGTTTGCATAACATTATATTTTGCCTTCCTTTTGGGGGCACCTGACATCTGGGGCAAGAAAAACTGAAGAAAATGGCATCAGCTGCCTCTTTTATACCCCTGCCGCACTGACGTCAGGGAAGAAGCGACAACAACCGACGCCGGACCTAGACTTTGGAATTCGGCCGACCGAGGACCCGCCTGACGGCAGGATATCCCCATCTGTAATGACTGCAGCTGTATGAGCACTCGAACATCTACATTTATGGTAGGTACAAAACTGTACTTTGCGTGGCCCCACTAGCGGGCTTGGGCTCGCTCTGTTGCGCGGCCTCACCAATGCACTTGGGCTCGCTCTGTTGCTTGGCCCCACCAGTGGGCTTGGGCTCACTCTAATGGAACTCTCAGACCAGACTGTCTCCAAGATAGGAATTAGCCTAGTATTGAGCAATATTCTACCTTATCCAAAGACGGTGCCCCATTACGAGCAAAGAAAATAATTTCCGTTAATAGTTGGTTAAGTTTTGGTTGTCATTCAGTGGTGGCCCAGTATTTTTAGCCTGGGAGAATAGGACTGGCAGACCATGTTGCTTCACCAGGGATGACTTGCTCCTGTCCACTCTAAGGTTTTTATTATTGGCAAAGACATTGTCACCCCCCCGAGTTCCTTTTTAGGCAGTGCCAACATGATAAACCAGCCACCATAATGAAGCAAGCAAAGGTAAATAATAAGGTGAATACTGATCCATGCTAGAAGCCTAATCAAGACTCTACCCCCTACAAGTCCTTCTCAGCTTGGAGGACTTAAATGCCTTGTGACTGAGATATGATTTAAAACAGCTCCCAAATGCTTTATCCCACGCATGAGTCACTTCACATTATCTGTGGCATAATCCCCACTTTTAGTGATTTACTATTGTAAATTCTGACCAATATAGTACCCCTTCCCCCTCTGCTAGCTTTAACTGCCTTAGTCCTTTCCCTCTGGATACATAGCTTAGATGTGGCTCTCCCCTCTATTTGCTAATCTTAGGGTGCAATATCACTGCTTATTTGAACTGTTTTTTTTTTCTGAAATTGGTGCACTTTGCTCTAGTATAGACTAGATTCAGACCTGCTGAATGTAGTTCTCTTTGCATAACTTGAACACTAAACCAGGCATCTTATGTTGGAGAAGGTGCCCCCTGCACCTTAGTGGCAGGAGCATGCATTTAGAACTCATCTGACTGAAGGTTGCTGGAACAGGGCTCAGTTTTGAGCTTTTTATCAGTTAATTTATTTAAGTCAGTTTGCTCTCGTTTGCTACATAAGCACCACATTTGCGCAGGTTTGCTCTTGTTTTAGCAAACCTCCACAGAGTTTGGCGACCAGCTACTGCTATGCTGTATTTATCTAATCATTCCAAGGCATCTGCTGATCTCTGCAAAACTTAAGTAAAAATGTTTTCAGTGTATATTGCATTTTTGAACTGTTTCTATCATATCACTGCTTATTTGTGCTGTTTTGTTCTTTTTTCCCTGCAACTGTTTTTTTTGCTTTAGTATAGACTAGACTCAGATGTGCTAAATCTAGCTCTGTTTATATAACTTGAGCACTAACCAAGGCGATCTTTTGTTAGAGACTGTTCCTCTGCATCCTAGTGGCCTGGGCATGCAGATAGAACTCACGTGATCATAGGTTGCTGAAACGGGGCTTAGTTTTGAGCTGTTTTATTGGTTAATTTGTTTAAATCAGTTTGCTGTCATTATCTATATAAGCACCTCATTTGCGAGGGTTTGCACTTGTTTGCACATCACTCACTGCCTTGCAGCGGTGCACACTGTTGGCGGTTACAGATGCAGACACTTTGCCTGCAGATTTTCCCATAGTACTCTTCTGGTGCACCATTGGTGTGTTCTTGTGAGTGTCTCTCACTGACAGGTGATACATTCAGCAAAGATCCTGAGGTACCACACAGATCCTATCCACTAGCCCTTTATAGTTTTTGTCCACTTCTCCTGTCCTGCACTTTACCTGGTCATTCCTGTCCATTCCCTGATGTCCTTCAAGGATGCATCTGCAGTCCTTACAAATGGGTTGTCCTGTCGTCAGGCAGCCCTTCGGTCGGCCGGATTCCAAAGTCTGGGTCTGGCCTCGGCTGGTGTCGCACTTCACCCGACGTCATAGCTGCAGTTATTCGGGTATAAAGGCATCAGCCGACGCCATTTTCCTCCGTCTTTCTTGCCGCGTGGCGCCCGAAGCAGAAGCTGTTCGCAAGTGCCGGTCGGTCAGAACCAGAGATTACTACTACCGAAAACTACTTCGAAGACTTCTAAAAAGCTAAGTACCCCGTTGGGGACTCTTTCTTGCCTCAGCCGATGTCAGAAAAAGTGAATAACTGTTTAACTTGTGGGAAACAAATACCTCATAAAGATTTCCACTCTTACTGCTTACCTTGTCTAGGCCCAGACCACGACGTCGCAGCTTGTCTAGCCTGTGCTTCTTTTAACCGGCGGACGCTTAGACGTCGGTCGGAGTTTGCTGAGGAGTTTTTCGGCTCCGATTTTGCTTATATTATGCCGTCGGATCCTCCGACTTCGCAAATTTCTAAAAAAACGCAAGGAAAAGGACCGACACTCGCGGTCCGCGGTTTCGTCCGAAACCGCGGTTAAGCCAACTGCGAGTGTCTCGGTTTCGGCTGAAACCGAGCAAGCGGTTCCTCCTTCAGCCAAAAACTTTCCTCCTGCCGAGGCCTCTTCTACCCTCGTGGAATCGGCTTCTGATATCCCACCTACTGTTACAGTTTCTCAGGAATTAGCAGACACTATTCCCTTGGATATTTCAACCCCTGCACGTGGAGCTGCTAGGCCACCTGCAGCCATGTCCATTAAGGCCTTTGCCAGGGCTAAAGCAGCTAAAACTACTAAATCTGTGCCTGCTAAGCCCCCCTCTCACAGGCCTAGCTCTAGTTCACAAATGCTAAGTTTAGCGGAAGATCTCATTTCTTTAATCCGAGGATCCCAACCTCAACCAGACAGGGCCTCTCACCCACCTCCAGAGAAGAGGCCTAGAGCAGAGCCCCCTGAGCCAGTGTCTACAGATGATTCCTCTGATGACTCAAATGATACAGACCCTCCAGAGGCTCCTTACTCCCCTTATGAAGACTCTGATGGTGAGGAGTCCATTCCTTCTGCCTCTCCGCCTGAGGAATTTTCCTTTGGGGAAACCCTGCATGCTATGAGGGAACAATTTCAGTGGCAGGGCCAGGATTTTTCAGATTCCAGAAAAAGGCTTAGAACTTTTCTGCATTTACCACAACATAGGCCTTTAGCCATACCTCCAGTTCTTTCTGTTGTAGATGATGCATTTAATGATGCTTGTATTGCTCCTGATTCTCTGCCTCCGGCCCCTGTTAAGCCCGATAGATACTACAGGGTCCCGGACACACATTACCACTTGTATAAGGCTCCCCTTGCAGATCCAGAGACTATCTCCCAAGGACCTAAGGCTGTAGCAGCCACCTCTGCCAAAACCCCCCTCCCCTCTGAAAGGGAATCCAGATCCTTAGAGAGATGGGGTAAAAAAGTTTACACTTCTGCTACTCTTTCAGCTAGGGCCTTGAACTGTCAATTTCACATGATGCAGTATCAAGAATTTTTGCTAGATCAGTTAACCAAAAAAGTGTCCTCAGATGAAACAGTAGACAAAAAATATGTGCAGGAAATGGTACATAACATTCAACAAGTCAGTAACCATTCCCTAAAATGCGGCTATGATGCACTGGAGGCTTCCTTTAGATCAGCCATGACTGGCACAGTCATCAGAAGGCATGCATGGCTAAAAGAACAGGCCTTACCAGACCATGTCAAATCAAAACTATTAGATGCTCCTATGGATAAGATCAATCTGTTTGGCTCTCCTGCACAACAAGTACTGAAGAAGATGGAAGAGAAGGCAAAATCTGTCCAAACAGTGAAAGATTTCTTACAGGTCCAACCTCCAAGGTTTAGCAGGAATTGGCCCTCCAAGAATTGGTCCTTTCCAGACTCCTCCAGGACTCAGAGAGGCAGGAATAGGCGTTCAAGAGGCAGAAGCCAATCCAGGGGTGCTTACAGAGGACGTCAGTGGCAGGGCAACAACCAGCGAGGCACAGCCACAGACACAGCCACCACCACAACTACAGGTCAATCACAGTGACTTGGCTCTGGCACCGCCTACCAGGGAACAGCTGCAAGCACCCTTAGGCGGGAAGCTAGCTTTATTTACAACAAACTGGCATTACATCACAAGAGACAAGTGGATTTTACAGACAATAGACCAAGGTTACAGGTTTCACTTCCATACTCTACCAGGGAAGAGAGGAATACCAAACCTACCTCCAAATCAAAAGACAGAAGCACTTAAACAAATATCTCAATTATTAAGGATGAGAGCTGTAGAAAAGGTACCATCTATGGAGCAAGGAAAGGGATTTTACTCCAGACTCTTCCTGGTACCAAGAAAAGAAGGCAAATGGAGACCTATTCTCGATTTGTCCGCTTTAAACACATTCCTCATTGTTCCAAAATTCAAAATGCTGACCCTACAGCAGCTTCTTCCCATGCTGGGCAAGGAGTCTTGGCTGGTGACTCTAGATCTCAAGGAGGCATACCTGCACGTCCCCATACGACCAAACTGCAGAAGATACCTCAGATTTCTTGCAGGATCAGAGCATTATCAATTCTCAGCATTGCCCTTTGGCTTATCTACTGTGCCCAGAGTGTTCACGAAATGCCTGGCATCAGTAATTGCTCATTGCAGGCTTCAGGGAATCCAAATCTACCCATACCTGGACGACTGCCTGATGCAAGCGGACAACGAAAGCAAGCTAGCAGAAGATTTACAAAGGGTCATTTATCTGCTACAAGCCCTGGGATACGCAGTCAATTTAAAAAAGTCAAGACTGATACCATCCCAGAGAATAACCTTTTTGGGTGCAGAGTTGGACACATCAAGGCAAATGGCATTCCTAACAGTAGAAAAACAGGAACAGCTACCTCTCTACTTCTTGGCCTTAACAAAACAGAACCATCTGACAGCAAGAAAAGTTCTGCAAGCCTTGGGCTACATGGCATCCTGCATAATTTTGGTTCCTCATGCCAGACTGCATATGAGAAAACTACAGTGGTACCTAAGGAATTTATGGTCTCAACACAAGCACAGCTTAGAAACCCAGATTCCCATTATTCCATGCCTGAAGCAAGAATTCCTATGGAGGGCTCAGGCTTGTCAATCAAACACAGGATTGCCTTTTCACAGTACTCAACCAAGCCAAACCATCACGACAGACACCTCAGACCTCGGTTGGGGGGCACACATGCTGGACAAGTGCATACAAGGCTTATGGTCTCAAAACCAGCTGCACCTACACATAAATCTAAAGGAAATACTGGCAGTAAAACTGGCAATTCAGGCATTCAGGCCATTCCTTCAGCAAGGTCTATTGATGGTAAGGACAGACAACACCACAGTTATGTGGTACATCAACAAACAGGGAGGCACACACTCGTATCCTCTTTGCCGGATGGCACTGGATCTCTGGAATGTGGCCCTGAGCTACAACATACAGTTAAAAGCAATTTTTGTACCAGGAAAAGAAAACATCCTAGCAGACATTTTAAGCAGGACTACCACGGATGCCCACGAATGGATGCTGCATCCGGACATCTTCAAAACCATTACAAGAAAATGGGACTCCCAGAAATAGACTTATTTGCATCCCCACGCAATCACCAACTAAAGAAATTCTGCACAAGGACGTACCACCCACTTGCTTGGAAGGTGGACTCCCTATCCTTCAGTTGGAAAAACCTAACAGCATGTGCATTTCCACCACTTCCTTTGATGCACAAAGTGCTATTGAAGATCAAAGAGGACCGTCCAAGGATCATTCTGATAGCTCCAGACTGGCCAAGGCAACATTGGTACCCATTACTGAGGAGCATGTCTCGGGAACAAATATGGCCACTACCCCTGGTTCCCTTGCTGTTAACACAGAACAACTACAACAATCTGCATCCAAACCTGAAAACTCTGCAGCTGACTGCCTGGAACATTGCATAAGACCAATTAACCCAAATTTATCCCAAAGGGTTAAAGACATTATCCTTGAGGCTCGCAGACCCTCAACAAGAAAAAATTATTCAGCAAAATGGAAAAGATATCTCATTTGGAGTACTGAAAAAGGGGAAGATGTGTCACTGGTAAACATAGCCAACATTCTGGAATACCTGGCAGAGCTCTTCCACACAGGCCTGTCCTATTCCTCCATCAAGATTCATGCATCAGCTATTTCAGCAGAATACGACTTGGATCCTCCTGTCTTCTCACATCCTCTGCTCAGACAGTTTCTGAGAGGAATTAAAAATGTAAAGCCTCCTACGAAGCCACCATTACCAGCATGGGATTTGAACTTTGTGCTAGAAAAATTGACACTTCCTCCTTTCGAACCAGCAGCAACAGCAGAATTGCAATACTTATCATGGAAGACTGCTTTCCTGCTGGCAATCACTTCAGCAAGAAGGGTATCTGAACTTCAGGCATTAATGGCAGTGCAACCCTTTCTGATCTTCCATCAAGATAGAGTGTCCATGAGAACAAATCCTTCCTTTATGCCTAAGGTGGTTTCCAGAGTTTCTTTAAATCAGGCTATCCACCTACCTACATTCTTCCCTAACCCACAGAACAGGGGAGAAAGACTGCTACATACCTTGGATGTACATAGACAATTACGCTATTACCTGGACAGGACCAAGGGCAATAGGAAAACTGACCAGCTACTGGTAGCATATGCAACAGGAAGGGAAGGAAAAGCAATTTCAAAACAGACAATCTCCAAGTGGATAGGAAATTGCATTAGATTTTGTTACTCCTACCATGGAAAGAAAACTCCAGAGAACATCAGGCCTCACTCTACAAGGGCAACAGCCACTACCACAGCCTTCTTACGAGGAGTGGCTACCAAGGACATTTTAGAAGCTGCTACTTGGAGCTCCGTGCATACATTTGCCAAGCATTATAATTTACCTTTATACTCTAGATCCCGAGCAGGCTTTGCCACTGCTGTTTTGCAAGGGATCCTAACTACACCATAACTTTATTTGTCCACCTCCCCAGTTTGGCTATGGTATTCTACCCATTTGTAAGGACTGCAGATGCATCCTTGAAGGACATAGTACAGTTTTGTACCTACCATAAATGTAGATGTCCGATAGGAATGCATCTGCAGTCAGGATTACCCACCGCCTTCCCTCTGTGGTGCTTCTAGGGTATTTGCCCATCTTATAGCTAGCTGGGGAATCTATTATGGTGTATTTGTTTGTATATATGTACATACATGCTTATTTTTGTGTTTGCTCTCTACTATTTGGAATCATTGGCATTTATCCAAATTTAGCCTTCCAAGAGGGCACCTGGCATCTGGGGCAAGAAACACTGAGGAAAATGGCGTCGGCTGATGCCTTTATACCCGAATAACTGCAGCTATGATGTCGGGTAAAGTGCGACACCAGCCGAGGCCAGACCCAGACTTTGGAATCCGGCCGACCGAAGGGCTGCCTGACGACAGGACAACCCATTTGTAAGGACTGCAGATGCATTCCTATCGGACATCTACATTTATGGTAGGTACAAAACTGTACTTTTTCTGACATCAACTTATTACGGATGGACAATTTCCCACAGTTTCTGCAGTCAGCCTGGTCAACATGGGCATCCTGAGGCAACATAGCAATTGCCTCATGTACACTGACAACCCACTTCTTCTAGTCCACACAGACTCATTATGTGGGAGATGCATCTGTATCAAGAACCTAGAATCCAGATTATCTCACACTAGTTAGCTCATCTGATACTAAGCAGGTTGTCAGCATGCACTCCTCACCTCCTGCACCTACCAAACCAATAACTCAAACATACATATGTGAAGGTCCTTGCCAGGAGCTTAACTTAACATCAGAGACCTCACAAACACAAGCAGGCTTCACATAATACATCCTCTGTAGAACATAGTACACATAATATATCACACACCAGTGCCCATAAGGCATAGCACAAAAACAAACATCTTAGTCATAGGTGACTTGAGACACACAGATGTCCCTCTCACCAGTATGGATAAGGAAAAGGTCACGGTCAGCTGTCTGTCAGGTGGCAGGAACCGCCAAATCACACATGCACTCAAGTCTCTCAAAACAGCCACTGTTATGATTCTGTCATAGTCCATGTTGTTGTGAACGACTTGAGATGTACCTCATTGGACTGTATGAAGAGAGACATGACTGAGCTCTTTGACTGTGTGTCTCAAGGCAGGTATGTCCATATCCTTAAGCAGCATTTTCCCTTCACGTAGGATAATACCTCAGTACAAACAAAAAATGATTGACTTCAACAATTGGCTTGGTTTCTGGTGACATTCAGAGGGATTCATTATACGTCAGCCTGGGATGACGTAGTCGATAGACCTCTATGCTTTGCCAGAGGTGGTCTTCATCTGTCACCCCTGGGATTTCTGTTACTGGCTAAGGCTCTTTCCACTATCATAGTGCCTTTTTTAGGCAATGCCACAAGAGCAAAATTGCCAATGCGAAAATCCCCTTTAAAAACAACCTCAAGGTTATACTGCTAAACCCTAGGCGTCTAAACCAGAAACTGCTCTCACTGGAAGCAGTCCTCACCTTGGAAGATGCTGGCATTTGTGCAGTCACTGAGACCTGCTTTAAGGCTTCGGAGAGCACCATTTTACACCAGGCTGCATTTCCTTACACAAGTTCAAACCACAAACTGAAGGCACGAGAACTAAAGGAGGTGGTGTATCAATATTCATTAAAGATAAACACACCCCTTGATTGGTTAAACAGCACAATTACCTTGAATTACTTCCGGCGTAATTGACTGTAGGTAAAACCCCACTTTGGGTCGTTGCCAGCTGTAGTACCCCCTCCATGAATCAGGACTTCCACTTAGCCTACTTAGATCTACTTAAGTCTATCAAGATACAACTAAACTCCATGGTTTTAGGTGAATTTAATTACCTGTTAATTAACTGGGTAAATTATATGTATTCTAACTCACTTGCCCAAAGGTTCCTGGATTTCGTTAACTCCAGTGCCCACAAGAGTCTTAAACATGCTGGATCTAGTGCTCACCAACATAGGAGACCATTGCACCACCCCCAGTGTGTGGCCATCCCTGGTGAGATCTGGCCACAAGTCAGTCTCGCTAGAAGTACAACACGAGACTCCCCCCCCCCCCCCTTAGTAACAACTAGACTAAAAACTTCAAGGCCAAGTTACTCCCTCTTATGTGATGGCATAAATGGCTTCATAGCCCCTCCCCCACTGATGGAACACACACCTGTGCTGCCCTATTTAAGCATAATGTGGATGATTGAATGGGTAACTGGAAATTCACCCTGGGGGTTCCAACTGTGTCCTCCTTGGACAGGGGCAGTAGGTGCTGATTTTAATGTCTGCTTGAACCAGACACCCTTGGGAACACGGGTTGAACATGGCTAGGGTTGTAAGGAGCCTGGGGCTGTTAGCCTAGTAACCTCCTATGATCCTATGCTTTGTACGAGCGCCTGTACAAGTTGTATTGACTCTGCCATACCTGATAAAACCAAAGTAAGATCTTCAAGGAAAAACAAACCTGCCTGGTGGACAACTGCCATTAACAGGCTATACAGTAAGAGAAAGAACATGCTGTCTATGAGTAGGAAGGAACAGTCTCAAAACTAGAAACTCCCTCTTCTCAACTTAAACAAGCAAATAAGACTTCTAGTGAAGTCCTCCAAAGCTAACTACAAATCCAAATTAGCTTCCCTAACTAAGGATAACCCCAAGGCGTTCTTTAGTTACATCCATAACCTCAAAGATAAGGGCCAGAGAACTTCTAGTTAATGGTACTACATCTACAGAACTTGTGGATATAGCAAACTCTGCTGGCTGACAGGTTCATTGAAAACTTCAGTCCCCTGTCCCCACCACATATACCCCAAAGCATCCTTAACACCTGTTCCCCACCTAGTATTTCTGAGGAGCATGTTTTAAATGCTCTCTCCAAGGCCGAAAACACAACTTCTATGGGACCGGGCAACATCCCATACTGTGTTCTACATGGGTAAAAACAGGAATTACCATCACATTGGGCATGTTTTTCAGTCACAGCCTAAGCACTGGCTTTGTCCCAATGGAATGTGAGACAGCTACTGTTATCCCTTTGCACAAAAGGGGTGCATCCACAGACCCCAGGAACTATAGACCCATTAGTCTGACCAGCCTCATCTGCAAGGCTGTGGAATAAATCATCATGAACCTTATTAACAAAGGTATAAGAAATCTCCAAGCGCTCGACTGCATCCAGTTTGGCTTTGTCAAGGGGAAGGTCATGCCTGTTAAACGTGGAGGACTTCGATAGTCACCAAAACCCTAGATGAGGGCAAATCTGTGCATATGGCCTACCTAGACTTAGCCAACACTTTTTACACAATCCCTCACTTGGACATCATTGATAAACTCACCCAGGTGGGTATCAACCCATATATTGTCAGGTGGCTTGCAAACTGGCTCACTGATAGAACTCATGCGGTCAAAATAGGGGACCCTGCCTCCTTCAGCAGACCCATAACCAGTGTTGTTTTATAGGGATCGGTTCTGCGACCCCAACGGTTTAGAATCAATTTCTCCAGAATACAGGCTAAAACTAAAGGACTATGGCTGGCAAAGTTTCCTGATGACTGCAAAGTGGAAGCAGTCATTGAAACCCCTAGCAATGTCAGTATATTGCTAGAACTCTTATGCAGACTAATGACTGGTGCCAGAGTCGTGGTCTTAAACTTAATGCAAAAAAAAAAAAAAAAAAAAAAAAACATCAGCACCCCTCGGCAAAGATGATGTTCCTGCAGACTACTACATCAGTAGCAATACCCTAAGCACACTGTCTGTGGTGAGACCTCTGGGCAGATAGATTGACAGCAACCTTAACTTCGATCACCATGTCTCCACAATGGCAAGAAGGGCATTTTATATTGCTTATCTCCTAAGCAAGGGCATTGCCTCCACAAAAAAGAGGTTACAACGGCCCTGTACTCTTCCCTCATCAGTCCAATAATAGAGTACAAGGCTCCCTCTGGTATGTTTTTTTCCGTACACCTGCAGCAATTGGGGAGACCACACAGGTTCCTTACAAAGAAAATTCAGGGTCTTCAAGATATGTCTTATGCGGACAGAAATTATTGTCACTTTACTCTTGTGCCATGCAGACTGTTCAGAGAGAGCTGTGCTGTGCATATAGAGCAATCTCCGACCCAGCTTTAATGGAAATGCTGCACAAATCTGGCCACAAGTCTTGCTTAGAAGTATAACACAGTATAACAGAAGACCCCCCCCCCCCCCTTAGTAAGAACTAGACTAAAAACGTCTCCAAGGCCAAGTTACTCCCTCTTATGTGATGGCATAAATAGCTTCATAGCCCCTCCCCCACTGATGGAACACACACCTGTGCTGACCTATTTAAGCGTAATGTGGATGATTGAATGGGTAACTGGAAATTCACCCTGGGGGTTCCAACTGTGTCCTCCTTGGACAGGGCAGTAGGTGTTGATTTTAGTGTCTGCTTGAACCAAACACCCTTGGGAAAACGGGTTGAACTTGGCTAGGATTGTAAGGGCCCTGGGGCTGTACCCCCTTCAGTGAGGGTAAAAGTTACAAACCAGCATTCAGAGGCACCTGTGATTTACTCCTCTTTGCCTTTTACTGCTCTAAATACTTTACATAGTTGTAGGTTTTGTTTTTGTTTCCTGTCTCACACAACTGAAGTATTAAGAACATTGCCACAGCCAAGACTGTGTGTACAGAGGGTGTAAACTGCTTACCTGTGTTTTTACTGATGTAATGTCCCTCTGTGTAGGCTGCTTTCATATTTAGGCATCCTTGAGCAGCCACTGGTGCATTATTGTAGATGTTCCTAGTGTTTCACTGCTGCAGTCATTACATTTGGGTTATCTGTTTGCAGGTTTCCCTCAGCTGGCCTGATTAACAAAGTCTTGGGTCCTGCGTCGGTTGCTGTCCCTTCTTCCATGACGTCAGGTCGTCAGGGGTATAAAACATGCAGCCGATTCCATTACATCAGTCTTTCTTGCCGTGCGGTGCCCAAAGCAGAAGCTGTTTGCAAGTGCCGGGCAGCCGACTCCGGAAATTTTCATTTTCGAGTTTCAGAACCGAAGTCTTCAACTAAAGCTAAGTACCCCATTGGGGAAACTTTTTCTTGCTCTTTACCGATGTTAGTAAAAGTTAATAATTGCATTACTTGTGGAAAGCAACAAATACCTCAAAGATTTTCATTCGTACTGTATTCCTTGCCTAGGCCTTGACCACGACGTGCCTTGCTGTCAGTTTTGTGCTTTATTTAATCAGCGCACTATCCGTTGTCTGTATATTTTTGCCTCTAAATATTTCGGTTCTCGGTTTAATTATCCAGAAATTTCGTCTGTTAGCCACCCGACTTCTGGGATTCCAAAAAAACACAAAGATAAAGACAGAGATAGGCTACCGAGGTTCAAAACTGCCGACGATACTTCTCCTAAGCCAGTTTGCCTGTACTCAGTGAGGTGCTTTCTCAGCCCCTGATACCCGCTACTTCTGATTCGCAGGCCTCTACTGAGACCCATTCGGTGTCCGGTATGCGGCGAGATGCTTCAACTATGGAACCCGTGGATGTCTCTACTATGGATGGGTCCAGAGCCGCTGTGCAGGCACCGGCTTCTGAGGGTGTATTTAGGCCTACGGACTTGCATAATAAATCAACGCCTCCTTCATTATTTGGGCCTAAATCTCGATCCATGTGTAAAAAAACGACGTCCAGGCCACATGCTCAGGCCTCTATGCCTAAAAAACAAATAAGAATGGCTGAAGATCTAATAACTCTAATCGGGGGTAGCCACCCCCCTTCTAAGAGGCCTAGGACTGAGGTTGATTATGAATCTTCTGATCAGGAGTCTGTTTTTTCTGACTCTTCTGATTATCTGGATTTGTCCTTACGTACTTATGAGGACTCTGATGCAGAGGACTCTATTCCCTCTGCTTCCCCTCCTGAGGGTTTTTCTTTTGGGGAAACCTTTCATAGTCTAAGGGAGCATTTCCACTGGGAAAGCCAGGATTTTTCTGATTAAAAAAAGAGGCTTAGGGGATTTCCTTCTCCTACCGCAGCATAGGCCTTTTAGCTATTCCTCCTGTACTAGACATTGTTGATTATGCTTTCTCGGAGTCTAGTTTGGCCCCTGATTCCCTGCCTCCTGCTCCCAGAAAACCTGACCAATACTACAGGGTCCCTGAGTCCCACAAGTTCCTTTTCAAAAATCCTATTGCAGATCCAGAGACTATTTCACAGGGGCCCAAGGGCATTAAGGCTTCTACTGCTAAAAATCCTACCCCTTCTGATAGAAACTCCAGGGCGCTGGATAGATGGGGTAAGAAGGTTTACACTTCTGCAACCTTGGCCATTAGGGCTTTAAACTGCCAGTTTCATATGTTAAAGTATCAGCAACATGTTATTGGACTGCTTAAACAGAAAATTATATTGATTCCTGACTGTGTGGAAAATAAAGAATTGCAGGAATTAATGCATTCTGCCAAACAAGTTGGAAAACATACTTTGCAATGTGGTTTTGATTCATTAGAGGCCACTTGCAGGGCTGCTGTTACTGAGTCTGTGCTCAGAAGGCATGCTTGGCTTAAGGAGCAATCTTTGCCTGATCATGTTAAAGCTAAATTGTTGGTGCTCCTTTAAATCAGGACCGCCTGTTTGGCAACAAGGCTGAGGAAGTTCTTAAAAAGATGGAAGATAAAGCTAACTCTATGCAAACTGTTAGATTTTTTTTACGAGTTCAGCCTCCTAGATTTAGTAGGCACTGGCCCTCTAAGAATTGGTCCTTTCCATCCCCTTCCAGGTCTTCTCAAGCCAAACCCAGACACAGCAAAAACCCTAGGTTTCAGTCCCAGAGGACTCTCAGAACTAAGCAGTGGGGGCCTTGACTTCCAAGTCTGGAAATAATAAGACTCCCCCCTATGGTAAACTGTTTCAGTGACTTCCTTTTAAAATTTCCAAACACTTCTCAACTGACTGCCCCTTTGGGGGGAAATATTGCTCTTCATGCAAAGAATTGGGAACTCATTACCCAGGACAAATGGGTTTTAAATACAGTGTCCCAGGGATACAGATTTCACATCCACACATTGCAAACACCAAGTGGGTGGCCGGACCTACCCCCAAATCAGTGGGCAGGGGCTCAAAAACAAGTACTTTCTCTCTTAAGCATCAGGGCTATTCAGCTGGTACCAGAAGAGGAAAAGGGACAAGGTTTCTACTCCAGACTTTTCCTGGTACCCAGAAAAGACAATTCTTGGCGTCCTGTCCTAGACCTGTCTACTCTAAACACCTTTTTGGAGATTCCAGAATTCAGGATGCTGACTGTTCACCAATTACTTCCTATGCCAGGCAAAGATGCCTGGTTGGCAACACTAGATTTAAAAGAAGCATACCTGCACATCCCAATCAGGGTATCTTGCAGAAGATACCTACACTTCAACGCAGGCTACATGCACTATCAGTTCTCTGCACTGCCCTTTGGCTTATCTACTTTGCCCAGGGTATTCACAAAGGGCCTAGCTCCAGTTATTGTATTTTGCAGGCAAAGAAATATTCAAACATACCCATACCTGGACAATTGTCTAATTCAGGCAGAAAGCCAGGACATACTTTTGAATCATCTGGCCTTTGTAAAAAGGGTTCTAACTTGTTTTAGGGTACACAGTAAACAAAAAGAAATCGCACTTGGTACCCTGTCAACAAGTTATATTCCTGGGAGCAAGCTTGAATTTCCCAGATGACTTACCTCACGGCAGAAAAGCAAATTCATTTGACAACCTACTTCAAACAAGTGGCCACAAAAACCCTGCTATCTGCAAGACAAATACTGCAAGCCTTGGGGTTCATGGCCTCCTGCATTCTTCTAATTCCATATGCAAGACTGCATATGAGGAAACTACAGTGGTATGTAAAAAGCCTATGGTGTCAAACATTCTCAAGACCTAGAAACAATGATTCCTATCATACCTTGCCTACACCTAGAGTTCCTTTGGTGGGCAGAGGCCTGCCACCAAAACAAGGGACTACCTTTCACACCACCCCCTGCTGCCCAAACCCTAACAACAGATGCATCAGAATATGCATGGGGGGCTCACCTGGCAGGGAAGTGCATTCAGGGCAAATGGAACCAAAGTCAAATGCACCTGCATATCAATCAAAAATAAATGTTAGCTGTACAGAATGCTCTGACAGCCTTCAAGGACCACATTCTTCGAGGACAACTAATGGTAAAGACGGACAGCACCATGGTTATGTGGTACATAAACAGGGGGTACGCATTCTTACCCCCTCTGCAGACTAGCCATGGCATTGTGGAACACAGCCTTGAGCTACCAAGTGCACCTACAAGTTCAATTCCTGCCAGGAAAATTAAATACACTGGCAGACTGACTAAGCAGAAACCTCATGGACCCACACGAGTGGAAACTGGAACCAAAGATTTTCAACATGTTGACCAGCAAATGGGGGGGCCAAATATAGACCTGTTTGCCTCTCCCCAGAACTAACAATTGGGCAAATTTTGGACAAGGACTCCCCACAAACAAGCCTGGAAAGTGGATGTTCTGTCCTTCAGCTGGAAAAACCTATCCGTATGTGCCTTCCCCCCTCTGCCTCTGCTCTCCAAAGTACTACTAAAAATCAAACAGGACAAACCAAGGATGATTTTGATTGCTCCAGACTAACCGCGCCAACCCCCCACTGGTGTACCACCTCCTGTACAGTGTGTCACTGTTATCTCCATGGTACCTGCCTCAAGACTCCTTCCCTGCTGTCTCAGCAGGAGAACCAGATTCTGCACCCTCACCTTCCAACACTGTACCTTGCAGCCTGGCTAATTACTTAATCTCTCCTTTACCATTCCTCAGAAAACCTGTGATGGATATCATCTTAGAGGCAAGGAGGCCTAGTAATAGAAAATCTTATGCTGAAAAATGGAACAGATTCTGTGCCTGGAACCAGTCTCAAGGGATGAGCACAGCAGCGCACAATTTACCTCAGATTTTACAATACGTAACTGAGATGCTTCACAAGGGCCTGTCTTTTTCCTCCATTAAAATACACGCCTCAGCCATTTCAGCTCATTATAACACAGAACCTCCCCTCTTCTCCATCCACTGCTCAAGCAGTTCCTCATAAGGGCCAGACATTTGAGACCACCCAGGAGAGCTCCAACCCCAGCCTGGGACCTTAACTTTGTCTTGGAGAAACTCACTCTACCTCCTTTCGAGCCAGCTGCTACTGCAGACTTAAAATTTCTTTCTTGGAAGACAGCTTTCCTTTTAGCAATCACTTCAGCTAGAAGGGTATCTGAATTAGAGGCCCTTATAGCAGTGGAACTTTTCATCATCTTTCATGCAAACAGGCTGTCCTTCAGAACCAATCCATCCTTCATGCCCAAGGTGATATCCAGTGTGGCTCTTAATCAGTTCATTAATTTGACAATCTTCTTTCCCAATCCACAGAATAAATGGGAACGGATACTGCATTCCTTAGATGTGCACAGACAACTTAGATTCTACTTGGACAGGACTAAACCTCAAAGGAAAGCTGAACAACTGCTGGTAGCATTTGCTGCAGAGGCAGAGGGGAAGGCTATTTCAAAGCAAACCATTTCTAAATGGATAAGCCATTGCATTCATTTCTGCTATAAGCACCATGGAAAACCTATCCCCCAGGGGATCAGACCTCACTCCACAAGGGCTGCATCTACCTCTACAGCCTTTCTCAGAGGCGTCCCTACCAGGGACATCCTATAAACTGCTACCTGGAGTTCTGTACATACTTTCACCAAGCATTATCATTTGACAATTTTCTCTAAATCCAGAGCTGGCTTTGCCACTGCAGTCTTGCACGGCCTTATAGCTGGCCCTAATGCTATCTAAACTCCTCCTCCCAACCATAGCTTTGGGACTCTACCCAAATGTAATGGCTGCCACAGTGAAACACGAAGAACATAGTACAGTTGTGTACACTTACCATAAATGTAGATGTTTGAGTAAGTTCACTGTTGCAGTCTTGGGAACCCTCCCTCCAGCCCCCTAACTTCTTTTGGCTATACCTCTACAATCCTTTACTATGCTTAAAAGCCTTTTTGGTGTATTTGCTTTTTTGTTGGAGGTATATCTTTGTGCTTTTATGTTTAATTGCTTCCCATTAGGGGGGCACCTGACATCTGGGGCAAGAAAAACTGATGTAATGGCATTGGCTTCATGTTTTATACCCCTGATGACCTGACGTCGTGGAAGAAGGGACAGCAACTGATGCAGGACCCAAGACTTTGTTAATCAGGCTGACTGAGGGCAACCTGCAAGCATATAACCCAAATGTAATGACTGCAACAGTAAATTCACTCTAACATCTGCATTTATGGTAAGTGTACACAACTGTACTTTATGTATACTGTGACAGTGTGTACACTCTGACATCTACATTTATGGTAAGTGTACACAACTGTACTTTATACTGCTCCCCATTCTGCAAGGTTTGCCTGATCACTAGTTTACAGTGGTGCACCTTTGCTTTTAGTTTCTTTCTTTTAACCTTCACAGCAAAACTCTGCATCATGCCATTTATTTAACCTTTGTTGGGTTGGGTGTGCAGAACCACTGGGTTTGAGAAGGCCTAGACTGGTTGTCTCCCACATTATTGGGAGGTGTGGCCCAGTTTACTAATTCCCCTCCCAACTCCCCAGCTACCCCCGAGAGTCTAGTGACATTACAGATCTACTTAAAGACACAGCTACATATCAGAACCATTTCTGCCATTCATCCACACTATACCATCAATCATAGTAATGTTACCTGCTTAAAACCACATCACTTACAGCCCACACAAGTAGAGACCTCGCCCCGCAGGAATTCAGCTGCTCAACACATGAGAACTAACCATCTCCCATTACAGTTAGGGGCCTAAATATCTTTTCCAGACACCTCTCGGGCAAGATTTGTCCATCTTGATTATTCCACCTCTTGAAAAAGTTAAAGAATAGACACTAATAGAACAAGAAAATACTGAGTTATGTCCAACTGCTATCAGGTATGCCAGTAGTACCAGTTTTCTCCCACATCCAGCTGGTCTGATATTACTGCTAAGCAGTACATTAAATGCACTATTTCTCCAATTTCTTGTAATAGGTTGCCCTCATTTGAGCAGCTGTCCCTTTAAACTATTTTCGTTTGTCTCTCTTGAAACGCATACTGCATTTCAGTCCGTTTCTCCCTAAAACTAAGCAGCTCTGTAGAAAAGTAACAAGCAGCAACCCTGTAACCAGTGTGATGAAAACAATCCAAAGAATAAATGTTTAACATTAGGATCTGATGCTATCCGTGTCATTATTCCTCACAGATAGGTCTAGGATCCAACCTTGAATCCGAGCAGCAACTTCTCAGACAGATCCAGCGTTCAAGCTCTTCCCCTTCTAATAATCCCTTGCTACCTTGCAACCCTCAAATCTCATTCGCTGCTGAATCACTCCAGACATGGTAGAGACTCAACCTTAGGAAATCTTAGAGAAGTGTTTTTTTTCATGGCTTTCTTCTTCTTTTCTAGGTACCTATCTTTAACTTGCTTATTCATAGTTTAATTGTAGTTCCTCCCCTCCTTGTTAGAAGTGTTTGGTTGGGTTAGGTTCTCCCATTCCCCCTTCTAGTGCTTGGCACTTTGTGCCCTTTTTTTCTTTAAGGAGTTCCTCCTATCTTTAATCCAGAAAAAAAAAATTTATATATATATATATATATATATATATATATATATATATATATATATATAGGTTACTATTAAAATGTCAAACGGCACTACGTCGACTGTACTATAGTCGAACAAAAATAGTAATGTCTACGTCGACTGTACTATAGTCGAACACAGAAGTTCGAAAATAGTAATGTCAACTTCAAAAAAAAAATCTAGGAATGGTTTTAACATGGGTCGAGGTAAATGTTCAATATTTTTCAGAACTACAAACATCTCCCCTACCTCGACCCATGTTAAAACACAGTCCTAGATTGTTTTTTTGTCGTCGACATTACTATTTTCGAACTTCCGTGTTAGACTATAGTACAGTCGATGTAGTGCCGTTCGACATTTCAATAGTAAACCTATATATATATATATATATATATATATATATATATATATATATATATATGGATTCACTTCATAATCTCGACATACTGAAATATCGAATTTCAGTATCTCGAGACCATGAAACCTAATCCATATATATATATATATGGGTCCCTATCTATTCACCGACAATTCATTTCACTGAAACTCATTTCGTCGACAGTTCATTTCGTCGACAGAAAGATGTGCCCTATAAAAATTGTTGGTGGGGGCTTCCACCCCATTGTGGGGCTGTGCCCCCACCCCTAACTATATATATCAACTCCAGGGTTGCACAACATTGGGGAAGGGGCACAACTTTCTGTCGGCGAAATGAACTGTCGACTTTAAATGAGTGTCAGTGAAATGAATTGTCGGTGAAATAGATAGGGACCCATATATAGATATATATATATATATATATATATATATATATATATATATATATATATATATATATATATATATATATATATATATATATATATATATGTATATGTATATGGATTCACTTCATAATCTCGACATACTGAAATATCGAATTTCAGTATCTGGAGACCATGAAACCTAATCCACAAAACTGAAAGAACAAAACTGCGAAATTCAAAACACCGAACTAACCGCACACACTATACCATACATACACCACAACACCCACATCGCAACATAAACAAACAAAACTACACACATACACAACTCATACACACATAAGCAGGGGGGCAAGCCCCCCACACCCCCCCCTACTTATGTATACTAACTCCGAGATCGCACAAACAGGAAACAAAAGCAAACTCACACACGCACATTCTCCAGTCCCTCACACACACATCAAACATATCAGCACACTCACATACACTCTAACTCCCACTCAAAACCCTTATAGAACACTCACTTACCTGACATAACACCTAGATCCACACACGGCACCGCGCACCATCAACACACAATCCCGGGCATTACGTATCGTAAGGTCATAACCGCAAATTCGAGATATTCGAATTTGCGATTATGAACTTTCTCTATTGTAAACATTCGGCTTTATAGTCTCGAAATACTGAAATTCGTCATTTCAGTATTTCGAGATTATAAAGCGCTCCTATATATATCTATCTATATCTATCTATATATATCTATATCTATATATATATATATATATATATATATATATATATATATATATATATGACAGTTCATATGATCGACAGTTCATATGATCGACAGTTCATATGATCGACAGTTTATTTGGTCGACAGTTCATTTGATCAACAAGCATTTTAGGTGGGGGGCTTCGCCCACCCCCCCTAACTATATATATCAACTCCAGGGTCACACAACATTGGGAAAGGGGGCAAATGCTTGTCGATCAAACGAACTGTCGACCAAATAAACTGTCGATCATATGAATTGTCGACCAAGTCGTATAGACCCATATATAAATATATATATATCTTCGTGCTGTTCTGAGTCCATGTGTGTGTTTTTACTTTTTTAGGATGGCTGAAAAGCTCATGGTTTAAAAGATGCTCCTTGTGTGGTCAGAAGATGCCATATTCTGACTCGCACGAGTAATGTCCCTACTGTTTAGGGCCGGCACACCTGGAGGTTGAATGTTGTAACATTTTGTCCCACATTCAACCCCAGGGCCCTTGTTGAGCACCGCAACAAACTACTTCTACAAAGCTTGGTGCAGGGTGGTCCTCTGCCTTCGGACTTTCCTTCCAAGCCCTCACGGGAGCTGAAGAAGAGGCCTCCTCCCTCTTGAGGGTCCTCCTCTTCTGTTCCAGAAAAGCCGAGGCTCTCTGATCACAGATCCCCAGATCAGAGCCCAGAATCTTCGGCTTCGGATCTGATGTCTGTCGTTCCAAGAGTTTCGGATCAGACTCTCAGATCCAAGACCTCAGCGGATTGGAGGCCTTTGGATCAGAGTACAAGCAAGCCGTCCCGGGATCCAACCAGTTGCCAAATCCATTCAGTATGGCTTCCAAGCTTTTGGATCCTTCAAGGTTGTCTGATCCAACAGTTCTGTCAGATCCTGTTGTCATTGAGGATTCCCCTTCTGGGTCCTCCAGGAGGCAAGATCCAAGTTGTCAGAGTCTGTCTCCTTCTCGAGGCCATAGGACTTTGGGATCCAAGGTCAGATCCCCAGCAAGATATGGCCACTCTTCAACTTCGAGATCTTCCAGAAGTCTCCTTACCTCAGACAAGGATAGGATGATGAGGAGCCCCCTCAGAAGAGAACATGTAAGAGGAGACACTTGGACTCCCCTACAGAGTCCCTCACCAAAGACATGGGTTTTGAGGAGGGAGATGGGTCCCCAGACTTGCTCCTGAAGAGGTTTCCTTCAGGGACATCCTGGAAGTTCTCATACAGAGATGCAGATGGTCTTCCCCATCTTCGGAGAAGTCCATGTTCCTGAAGGTGTTCAGGATGGGCCCATCTTATATCTGGGTCCCCCCCCCACTATTGACACGCTTGTGGACCTTATCACCAGCAGGGATTGGAAGGAGCTGGACACAGTGGAACCTGTGCCCAAGAAAGCAGATACGTTCCTCAGTCCTGCTAAGGATATAGGTCTCTTTGGAGCAAAGGGGTCCCTGTCGATGCCATTGTGGTGGCAGCTGCTACCAAGAAGGAGCTAGCTGAGAAAAGCTCCTTGGTCCATCCCCAAACAGGGATTCCTGGGTGATTGACTGTTTTGGAAAACGTATGTTTGCCTTAACTACTTTTGGTCTGAGAGCAGCTAATTGGCCCACTTTATCTGGCTTCAGAGGTATTTGGTTTTGGAGCTTACCACTTCCCTGTCAGAGTTGCTGCCTGCAAAGAGCCTCGAGTTAGTCTCTGTGAGGCTGTCCACTCTGACCTCTTCAGCCAATGCTTTGATGAAGCTGATCTCCATTGTTGCAGAGGCCACCTTTTGAGCAGCAAGCACTGGCATTGCTATCATGACCGGCTTCACCTTTGTGGGTTTGTGGAACCCTTTAAGGTGTCCTTCACTAACAACACCCCATTTGATGGTTCCACTTTGTTTGGACCGTCTGTTAAGGAAATCTTAACCCGCAGGAAGGCAAGACTCTTTCCATGGTAGAGGATCAAGTTTTCTACTCCCCAGCGCTCCTTTTCTAAGACCTAGAGCGGAAGTAAGGATTTTTGTTTTCGGAGGACTCAGTCTTCCTTTCAGGACACTCTCCAAGAATCCTCTTCCACAGGCCAGAGCAGAGGTTTCAATGGTAAATACTGCCCTGGGGCAGAGGGAATACGTAAAACCGGGGCTCCAGAGAACCCTTCTCGGGGAAGCCTTTCCCGTGCTCCTGAGGCTCTACCCGACTATCCTGCCCCAGAGGCAGTTGGGGGTCATGTGTCTCTTCAACCACAAGCCTGGACAAGTCTCACCTCCGATCAGTGGGTGCTAAAAAATTATTTCCAGGGGTTACTCCATTCCTTTCTCTCATCCCCCTCCAATTCAGAAATTTCTCTCAGACGTACCACCCCACCAAAGGGAGTTCACCTATCTCAAGGTGGAAGCCCTTCAAAAAAGAGCCATTCAAGAGGCCCCCGATGCTCAGTGGATCTCAAGGATGCGTACTGTCATATAAAGCTCGATAGACATTTCAGGAGACACTTATTTCAGTTAGGGGCCAATCATTATCAGGTCAGAGCCCTGCCCTCTGGACTTACCACAGCCCCCCTCCCCCCCTGGGTGTTTACCAAATGTATGGCAGTGGTGGCAGCTCATCTCCGGCTGCAAGGTTTCCAGGTTTTTCTGTGCCTGGACGATTGGCTTCTCACGGCTCCCACGAGGCATTGACTATCACTGGCGACCAGGTATGTCCTCTGTCTTTTCCAGCATCTAGGTATCACAGTAAATCTTCCCAAGTCAAATCTAGTTCCGAGCCAAAACCTGGAATTCATTGGGTCCTGCTGGACACTGTATCAGAGACTGCAGCACTGCCTACCCGCAGGTCCAGCTGATTCGGGATCACTTCTTTTTTTGTTGGATCTAGCACGCCATCCTGTTCATTTGATTCTCAAAATGCTAGGCTGTATTGAGGCTGCCATTCAGTTGGTTCCTCTTGCTAGGTATCATATGCAAGTTCACCAGTGGACCCTGGCAGTCCAGTGGTCCATTCTGTTTCAGCCCATGTCTATGACAATAAAGTTGACACAGGTGTGCAGGAATCATCTTGCTTGATGGCTTCAGTCTCAGGACCTATTTCTAGGCAGGCCATTTTGTCTCCCCCACCCAAGGCCACAGTGACCACTGACGCCTCCCTGTTGGGGTGGGGCATTTTCAGGGCAGTACGCTTCAAGGCACATGGTCCCCCATAGAGACCAAATTGCACATAAACATCCTGGAGATTGGACCAGTCCTTCTAACGTTGCAAGACTTTCAGGAATTCCTCCCTTTGGGGACCATAGTGATTCAGATGGACAACATCATGGCAATTGTCTGCTATATCAACAAGTTAGTGGGAACACGGTCTTATCTTCTGTGCAGAGGGGCCATGAAAATGTGGGAATGGGCAATGTCTTCCAGGTGCTTTCTTCTTGCAGCTCGTATACCCAGGAGTTCCAGTGTGCTGGCCAACAAACTCAACAGGTCCATCTTGAGTCCTCACGAGTGGTCCCTGAATCTGTCAGTGGGAAGGCAAATCTTTGACCATTGGGGTCAACCATGCTGCGACCTTTTGCTTCCCCAGTCAACTGCAAATACAGCAATTACTTTGCCCTGATTCCCCCCATCATGGGAGTCACCCAGGGATGCTCTTGTTTATGATTAGCCTCCAGGTCTCCTCTGTGCTTATCCTCCTATTTTCCAGTTATCCAAAGTCTTACAGAACGCTTGTTGCCTGAAGTCCTCTCTCATACTCATTGCCCTGTTCGGCCCTCATCAGGGGTGATTCTCCTTCCTAAGGTCTCACCTGCAGTATCCACCTTGGATACTAGATCCCATTCTGGATCTCATTTCCCATCCTTGGGTGTTCCATCTCCCAATCTCCAGACCCTTCCTCTAACTGCGTGGTTTCTCCAGTTCCAGTAATCCTTTTGCATTCCAGGCTTCCTTCCCCGGTGAGGAGCATTATTTTGGCTTCTCAAAAGCCATCTACAAAGAAGGTGTATTCCAGTAAGTGGAAAAAGGATTCCATTTGGGCCAGACAACAGAATCTAGATCCCTTTTCAGCCCCTATTTCTGATATTATAGGTTCATAGGTAGGTACTAGGCTATCGGCCCTAGGGCCTATACAAGCCTAGCCATAATGATTCCCCTGGCTATTGCTTCACACAAATATTTACTTTGGACCCCTGTCTAGCAGGGCTACTGATGTGATCCCCGGGGTGAATTTCCTATCTCCCATCCAATCGTCAAGGTTCCTCTTGAAGAGGGCAATTGAGGTGCTCTGCCTGACATGTATGGGGGCAGCTTATTCCAGAGTATGGGGAGTCTCTGGGTCAGGAACCTATCCCTCCAGCATGTTATATTCATTGTGATGACAAGGTTAAGATCCCTGGAGCGTGTGGCTCGGAGGGATTGGGATTTCTTTAAGTGTAGCATGTCCAACAACTCTGGGTTTAACATGGCCTTGTATGTTAAGCAGAGATCGCCTCTGAGTAGGCGATATGCAACACAGTATAGCTGGAGTTTCTTTAGACAGTCTCTGCATAAGGCATCTGCTTTAGGCCTGTGATTCTTTTTGTGAGGTATTTCGGCGGCCTTTCTAGTTGTTGCAGATGTCTTGAGGTACATACCAAACTGGGCATAGTATTCTATAATGGGTCTAATGAGGGATGATTACAGAGAGACAATTACCTCCTTTTTTTCCAGATGAAAAGTCCTTAGTGATGAGGTGTGCCATGTAGCAGGATTTTCTAACTATTGTGGCTTTGTGGTTATCAAAGGTGAGACCACTGTCCATCTCTGTCCCTAGGTCTCATCACACTTTCGGTGTTTATTGTACTGCCACTTATGAGGTAGTTCACAGGTACGTGCTTTTTCCCAAAGGGGGCAACTATACATTTTTTGGCGTTTAGCTTGAGCCTATGGCTCTGGCACCAGGCATCTGTTTCGGGAAGGCCCTTTTGTAGTATATCCACATCATTTGGGGATTCAATAATGGCTCCCAGCTTGCAGTCATCTGCGAACTTTGTAAGCTAGTCCATTAGTGTTGGCCTGTACTTCAGAGCAGTAGATGCCAAACAAGAATGATGCCAGGACAGAACCCTGCGGTACACCACTTGTCACTTGTTTGGAGCTTGATTTGGAGTCTGCTACTTTTACAGTGTGTGTTCTGTCAGTAAGCCAGTTTGCAACCCATCGAGTGACATAGGGATTAATCCCCAGCTTAGTAAGTTTATCTACAATTCCAGAGTGGGGGATAGTGTCAAAAGCCTTGGCGAAGTCCAAGTAGGCTGTATAAACCAGCTTACCCTCATCCATGGCTCTGGAGACTGATTCGAAGAAGTCGATCAGGTTCAGGAGGCAAGATCAGCCCTTCACGAACCCAAACTGGTTGGGGTCCAGTGTTTGAAGGTTGTCAGTGTCTTAAGTTCCATGATGATACGTTCCATGGCCTTGCAGATCAGGCTCATCAGACTGATGGGGGATGGTAGTTCCCAGGATCCAAAGTGGATCCCCCTTTGTGGAGTGGGATGACTGTAGCTGTGCACCACTCTGTGGGCATGAAGCCTGAGGTGAGGGTATGATTAAACATGACACATAGGTGAGGTGCCGGTTCATTTTGTAATTCATGCAGTACACAGCCTGGGATGTCGTTTGGTCCCATGGATGCTGTATTCTTGGCTTTGGAGAGTGCGTTTTTTACCTGAGTGGCCGTGATTACCAGAATTTGGCATTCTTTTGGTATTGAGATGGGCCCTTTAGGGGGTGAGAAGGGGGTGAAGTTGGCACTGAATCTATCTGCTAGGATATTGACAATATCCTTGGGATCAGTATATCTAATGCCATTCTGCTGTAGCTCAGACCAGATCTGAGTCTTGCCATTTAGATTCTTGACATAGCTATTGAATGCCTTGTGTTTGTCTTTGGAATCTTTGGCAATTTTGTTTTCATAACTAGTTTGGAAGATTTTATGAGGGATCTCAGCTTTCTACTGAGCGGGTGAGGGAGTTTTTTGAATTCTGGGTTCTTCCTCTTTTCTGCAACAGTTTCTTTCTTCTGTTGTACAGCTTGTTTATATCAGGGCACTACCAGATTGGCTTTCTTTTTTTACTGGACAGCGTCTCTGTTCTATTTGTGATGGCTCAGTCCATGCACGAGTGAATGTGCTCGTACAGCACCTTAGTGTAGGATTCAGCAGTTGAACTTCAAGTTCCCATCTGCATGGGTGTCATGAAGTTTGTTACTTCTAACTTGAGCAGCATGAAGTTGGCTTTGGAGAACTTTTTTTACAGAGGTTTCCTTAAAGGGGGAGTGGGGGTGGGATGTGTATGTCAAGGATGATTAGCTTATGGTCTGATCTGACCAAAGAGGGGGTGACCACTTGTGTGGAGCATCGATCTACCATGTTGGTAATGACCAGGTCTAGAATATTGGTACCCCTGTTGAGACTATGAATTATTTGCTCTAGTGCGTTGGAATTTATGAATTCCAAGAACCGTTGAGCAAATGTGTTGATACAGGAGTAGTTTTCCCAGTTAATGGCAGGGTAGTTGAAATCAACCAGTATTAGGGTGTTTGGTTGTATCTCAATATTTTCCAGTATTTAGAAAGGTGTTGTGAGAATCTTGGGGCATGATGGGGGATATGTAGCAAGCTACAGTTTGTATTGCAGGCTTACCTAATGTTAGTTGCACCTGGAGAATTTCAAATGCCTTGTGTTGAGCAACCAGCCTGGAGATTTGAATATCCTTGGTGAATATGGACACTCCTCCACCTTTAGTGTTTTGGTCCTGGTTTGGTGGCCGAAAAGTGTGGTATGAGTTGTAACCTGGTATTGCAGGGGTGCTCTCTGGAGCTTTGAACCAGGTCTCAGTTGCTGCACATATATCGATGTTCTCCATTTTTAGGAGAGTCTCAAGAGAGTGCATCTTGAGGTTTAGACTTCTAGCATTGAGTAGCATTACCTTCAGATTTTGCTTGCTTGTACCCGTTATGGTGGTAGTTTTGTCCTTTGAATCTTGCCTAAAAAGACACTACAGGGGTGGCAAGAGCCTAAGCCAGTAACCTGAATCCCAGGGGCGACGGGTGCAAACTATCTCTTGCAAAACATTGTGGTTTGTTGATCATGTCGTCCCAGGCAGACAGATACTGGATCCCCTTTGAATGACACCAGAACCTTAGCCAATTATTGAAGTAAATCATTTAGTCCTTGTACTGTGGTATCATTCTGGGCAATGGGAGGATGCTACTCAGGGCTAGGGTCATACCTGCCTGAGCTACATGATCAGAGAGCTCTTCCACGTCTCTCTTCATGTAGTCCAGGGAGGTACGTCTCAAGTCATTCACTCCAGCACGAACAATGACAGACTCATATTTGTACCTGTTGTGGAGTGACTTGAGTGCATGCGTTATGTGGCAGATCCTGGCACCCGTCAGGCAACTAACTGTAATTTTCTCCTTGTTCAGCCTGGTGAGTGGGACATCCGTGTGCCTGACTATAGAGTCACCTATGACTAAAGGTTTGGGTACGTTGTCTTGCCTTAGGGGCTGCTGTTGGGTGGCACACTGGTGTTGTGAGCTATGTGACACTTTGGTTGCGTTTGGGGTGGTGTTTGCATTTCAGCTTCGGAGGTCCTTGTTGCTTGGGCAGGTTAATGTTAAGAGCCTCCGCATATGTGGGTTTTGTGTCACTATGTGTGGGTTTTGAAGGACTATGCATTGTTTGAGGTGTTGTGTGGGTGTTAACCTTCTCCTCTTAACTGTCTAGCACAATCTTGGCTGGAGAGAACTTTGCTTTCAGTTTGGCTATGTAAGTGCATTCTTGCAGGTTGTAGTGTTTGGTGGTAGGAGGAGAGGGTTGTCTTATCTTCCCTTTTTCAGGATGGGATGAGTTTTTCTACCATTAAGCTCCAGTTGGCTGCCGTCCGTAATTTCCATATCAGCGGTGAGCCTACTTTTTCTTCCAAATTGTGCAAAGCCTTTCTGAAAGGAGTTTTTCTTTAGACCTCTTGTTAAGGATCCATCACCACCATGGGATTTGAATTTGGTGCTGCAGTCCCTGACACAGAAACCTTTTGAACTAGCTTGTTCGTGTGACATTAAATTACTTTCCTGGAAGACTGCCTTTTTAGTGGCCATTACTTTTGCCAAGAGCGTCTCAGAACTTCAGGCTTTGTGCATTAAGCCCCCTTCATAATCTTTCATAAGGACAAGGGTGTCTCTTAGAACAAATACTTCTTTTCTTCCAAAAGTGGCCTCTGATCTGAAGCTAATTTCAATCGGTCAGTTCAACTGGTCTTCTTCCCTAATTACTCTAAGAAAGGAGAATATATCTTGCATTGTTTAATGTCCACAGGGAATTGCAATTTTATTTAAAAAGGACTGAGAAATTTAGAAAGTCGGACCAACTCTTTGTGGCTTTCTCTCAGAACAGAAAGGGCCAGGCAATTTGCAAAAGTGACTATTTTCAAATGGATTGCTGGTTGTATTGCCCTCATTTATGCTAGTCCGGATTTAGAACTATCCGGAACAGTTAAGGCCCACTCTACTAGGTCTGTTGCTATGTCACCAGCCTTTTTGGCTAGACTTTCCCTTGATCAGATTTGTGCTGCTGCGACTTGGTCTAATCCACATACTTTCATTTTGCACTACAAACCGGACTTGGTATCTAGGAACAGGGCTTCCTTTGGTTCCTCCATGCTTCAGCATATCCTTCCTTGAGGCTACCCAGGGTACATAGTAGCTGGTGACTCTGACCCATCTGTGAGGAATAATGACACGGATACCATCAGATAGAGAGTTATGTGCTTACCATAATGTGGCATCTGTGCTGTCCAGTGTCATTTATCACATCCCCGCCCCATTACTTCCCGGGGGTCTGGCGAGGCTGAAATGGCTTGTATTTGGTGAAAAGTTTCTGGCTTCTATTGCAGATTTTCTGCATTTCAGCGAATTTAGCAAGCTTGATCTGAGGGTTAGAAGATAGCAAGGGGATTATGGGAAGAGGGAGGAGCTTGAGCTCTGGATCTGTCTGAGAATTTGCCAGCTGGATAGCACAGATGCAAAGTTATGGCAAGTACATAACTCTCTTTTTTGATTACCTTCTAGATCTTTCTCTAAACAAAACAAAAATCCAACTTCTAGATACTTTCACCCATCAGTCACTCGCATCTCATTGGTATCTCTTAAAAACCTCCAACAAACCCTACACATAATACACCACACAACAGTGATACAAACCTTACACATAATACACCACACAACAATAAAATACCTCCACCTAATCTATCAGCTACTTCTCACCACACTTACACATGACTAAGTATCAAACTTGCATCTTTCCAAAGAACAAATCACACACCAACCCACACCTCCATACACCACTCACAGCTGCACCCTTCTTTTTCACTTCACAAATTCTTCTTCTTTCAGCTGCTTCCGTTAGGGGTCGCCACAGCAGATCAACTGCTTCCATTTCTTCCTGTCCTCTGCATCTTGCTCTGTCACACCAACCACCTGCATGTCCTCTCTCACCACATCCATAAACCTTATTTTAGGCCTCCCTCTTTTCGTGTTACCTGGCAGCTTCATCCTTAGCATCTTTTTCCCAATATACTCTGCATCCCTCCTCAGCACATGTCCAAACCAACGTTAATCTTGCCTCTCTGGCTTTGTCTCCAAACCTTCCAACCTGGGCTGACCCTCTAATATACTTATTCCTAATCCTGTCCATCTTCGTCACACCCAGTGCAAATCTTAATATCTTCAACTCTGCCACGTCAAGCTCTGACTCCTGCCTTTTTGTCAGTGCCACTGTCTCCAACCCATATAACATAGCTGGTCTCACTACCATCTTGTTAGACCTTCCCTTTCACTCTTACTGGTACTCGTCTGTCACAGATCACTCCTGACACTTTTCTCCACCCACTCCATCCTGGCTGTACTCTCTTTTTCATCTCTCTTCTACACTCACCATTACTCTGAACTGTTGATCCCAAGTACTTAAACTCATCCACCTTTGCCACCTCTTCTCCCTGCATCCTCCCCATTCCTCTATCCTCCCTCTCATTCACACACATATTTTGTCTTAGCCCTGCTGACCTTCATTCCTCTTCTCTCTAGAGCATTTCTCCACCTCTTCAGGGTCTCCTCCACCTGTTCCCTACTCTCACTACAGATCACAATGTCATCTGCAAACATCATAGTCCACGGGGACTCCTGTCTGATCTCGTCTGTCAACCTGTCCTTCACCATTGCAAATAAGAAAGGGCTCAGAGCTGATCCTTGATGTAATTCCACTTCCACCTTAAACGCATCCATCACTCCCACCGCAGACCTCACCGCTGTCGCACTACCCTCGTACATATCCTATACCACTCTTACATACTTCTCAGACACTCCCGACTTCCTCATACAGTACCACAACTCCTCTCTAGGCACCCTGCCATATGCTTTCTCTAAATCCACAAAGACACAATGCAACTCCTGACCTTCTCTGTACTTCTCCATCAACGCACTCAGAGCAAACATCGCATCTGTAGTGCTCTTTCCTGGCATGAAACCATACTGCTTATCACTAATCATCACCTCCCTTCTTAACCTAGCTTCCATAACTCTTTCCCATAACTTCATGCTGTGACTGATCATTTTAATCCCTCTGTAGTTACTACAGCTCTGCACATCACCCTTATTCTTAAAAATCGGTACTAAAACACTTTTTCCCCATTTCTCAGGCATCCTCTCACTTTCCAAGATTTCATTAAACAATCTAGTTAAAAACTCCACAGCCGTTTCACCTAAACACCTCCATGCTTCCACAGGTATGTCATCTGGACCAACAGCCTTTCCGATGCTCTTCGTCTCACATTGCTGCAGTCATAACCTGTGGGTAGTCCGCTGTCCTCGGTCGGCCCGAATACCAAAGAGTTAGGCTGGCGTCAGTCATGGGCGCCCGGAGCTGACGTCAGTACGTAGTAGTACTTACGCGCATGACTGACGCCATATCCTCAGTCTTTCTTGCCGCGTGGTCCGAAGCAGAAGCAGCGTTTGCAAGTGCCGTTCGGCATTCTGAAATTTTCAGTTTTCGAGTTTCAGACCGAAGACCAAGTTGGGCTAAGTACCCTGTTGGGGAAAATTTTTGTCTTTTCTTGCCTCAGTTAATCCGGATGTCAGAAAAAGTTAATAATTGTGTATTTCTTGTGGGAAACAGATACCTCATAGGGACTATCATTCTCTCTGTATTCCTTGCTTAGGGCCTGAACACGACGTAGTCGGGTGTCGCTTTTGCGCTAGATTTAATAAGCGCACCATTAAACGCAGATTAGACTGTGCTAGGCTTGTTTTCGGTAAGCGGTGTAACTACAACATGCCGTCGGATCCTCCGACGCCCGCTACCGCAAAAAAGCGAAAAGATAAATCCTTAAGGTCTAAACCGGATGAGTCGTCTGTTGCGGACGCCGGTTCTGTGGAATCTACGGTTGAATCTGTGGATCCAGCCGAGGTCTCGGCTGAATCCCAGGGGGAACCTTTAATTTTGCAGGAGTTGGCCTCTCAGGAGTTAGGTCAGGCCGAGGGTGCTTCTCAAGTTTCTGTGGTTCCATCCTTGCAAAAGGTTATTAGGCCTTCTACTTCAGTCACTAAAGGCCCTGCTAAGGCTAGACCTGGTATTTCTGGTACGGGCCACAGCCCTGGTTCTTCGGGTTCTGTTCCTAAAAAGCATATGTTGAAAATGGCAGAGGATTTGATTACTTTGATCAGGGGTTCTTTGCCCCCTCCAGAGAAGAGGCCTAGGGTGGAGACAGATTTAGAGGGAATGGAACATTCCTCAGATTACTCTGAGTCCTCAGCTGAGGATATTCAGGATTTTCCTCCATATTCTGATTCGGATGCAGAGGATTCCTGTCCTTCTGCTTCTCCAGAGGATTTTTCCTTTTCTGAAACCTTGCATTCCATGAGGGAGCATTTCAAGTGGGAAGGTCAGGATTTTTCAGATTCTCGTAAGAGGCTTAGGGAATTTTTGTTTTTGCCACAACATAGACCTTTGGCAATTCCCCCTGTTTTAGATGTTTTTCAGGATGTCTTTTCTGAAGCTTCCCTTAATCCTGATTCTTTACCCCCTGCCCCTGTCAAACCAGACAGGTATTACAGAGTTCCAGAGGCGCATAAATATTTGTATAAGAGCCCTAGAGCTGACCCGGAAACTATTATCCAAGGGCCTAAGGGTGACAGGGCTTCTGTGGTTAAGAATCCAGTTCCTTTGGATAAAGATTCTAGAGCGTTGGATAGGTGGGGTAAAAAAGTGTACACCTCTTCTACGTTAGCTATGAGGGCTTTAAATTGCCAATTCCATATGCTGAAGTATCAGAACTTTCTGTTAGGTCAATTGAAATCTAAGGTAGATGCTTTATCTGAGGGTATAGAGTGTAAGGAGTTGCAGGACTTGGTTCATGCTTCAGATCAGGTTGGTAAACATTCCCTGCAGTGTGGCTTCGATGCCCTTCAGGCTTCTTCCAGGGTAGCTGCTACTGGTTCAGTTATTCGTAGACATGCCTGGCTTAAATATCAAAATTTGTCAGAACATGTTAAATCTCGGATTTTGGATGCTCCCCTTCAATCTGAAGTTCTTTTTGGTTCCCCTGTGGAGTCAGTTTTGAAAAAGATGGAAGACAAAGCTAAGTCTATGCAGACAGTTAAGGAATTTTTGCAAGTGCAGCCCCCTAAGTTTAGCAGGAATTGGCCTGCTAGAGGATGGTCTTACCCTTCAGATTTTCAGTCTAAGGGCAGATCTAGACGTGGTAAGGGCAGGGCTCACGCTCAGGGTTCTTTCAGACCTAGGACTTGGAGTTCTCCTGCACAATCTTCTGGTGAGGGCATGGGTCAGCCTTTTCGTAAACAGACCCAATGACCTGTATCTCCAGCTGCCAGATCCTTCCTTTCTGGCAGCTCCTCTAGGAGGAAAGTTGGCACTTTTCAAGCAAAATTGGCATTTGGTCACCCAGGACAAATGGGTGTTGGACATAATAAATCAAGGCTACAAGTTTTATTTTCACACTTTTCCCCCTTTCAAAGGCATGCCAGATGTACCTCCTCGGCAAAGGCTGGAGGCTCAGGAACAAATTTCTTTGCTTTTACAGATGGGGGCAATCCAGGTGGTACCTCCGTCAGAAGTAGGCCTAGGGTTTTATTCTCGTCTATTCCTAGTGCCAAAGAAAGGAAACACTTGGAGGCCAATTCTGGATTTGTCCATTCTCAATACATACCCAGACATTCCAAAGTTCAAGATGTTAACATTACAGCAACTTCTGCCTCTGCTAGGCAAAGATCACTGGATGATAACTCTGGATCTCAAAGAGGCCTATCTTCACATTCCTATCAGGCCCTGCTGCAGGAGATTCCTGCGCTGGCTGGCACTTCTCATTATCAGTTCTCTGCATTGCCCTTTGGTTTATCTACTGCGCCCAGGGTGTTCACAAAGGTTCTGGCTCCTGTAATAGCTTTCTTAAGACTAAGGGGAATTCAAATTTATCCTTATCTGGACGATTGCCGGATTCTTGCTCAAGACAAAGACAAGTTACTTCAACAGCTACAGTATGTAATGGCAGTTTTAAGGTGCCTAGGGTATTCTGTGAACGAAACAAAGTCCAGTCTAGTACCCTCTCAGGACATGTGCTTTCTGGGTGTGAGACTGAATACAGCCTCTCAGATGGCTTTTCTGACCCCGGACAAACAAAGAAAACTCCACCTCTACTTCCAGCAATTATCAGTACGGTCCAGGCTGACTGCAAGGACAGTCCTTCAAGCCTTGGGGTTCATGGCATCTTGCATTCTGGTACTTCCCAATGCCAAACTGCATATGAGGAAGCTACAATGGTATCTCAAAAGTGTATGGACTCAACACTGCCACGATTTGAACACTGTCATTCCAATAATACCGTGCATCCAGAAGGAATTCTTGTGGTGGGCACAGGAATGTCACCTAAACAAGGGACTCTCTGTGACCCGACTAGAGGCGAGTCAGATCTTAACGACGGATGCCTCAGACCTGGTTTGGGGAGCGCACTTCAATGGGAAATGGATTCAAGACACGTGGCCTCCCAAATTACAGCATTTGTATATCAACATGAAGGAGATGTTAGCAGTCCAGTTTGCCCTGATGGCTTTCAAGGGCCTACTTCAACCAGGACAGGTGTTGTTTCAAACAGACAACACTACAGTCATGTGGTACATCAACAAGCAGGGGGGGACTCATTCTTACCCTCTTTGCAGACAAGCTATGATATTGTGGGAGACTGCTCTGGGGTTGCACATCACTCTTCAAGCACGGTTTCTGCCAGGAGCACAGAACTCCCTAGCAGATGTATTGAGCAGACAAATTGTGGATCCCCACGAGTGGAAATTGGATCTTCAGGTATTTCAACAGTTGACAGTGGCTTGGGGAACTCCAGACATAGATCTGTTCGCTTCTCCTCTAAATTTCCAACTACCAAAATTTTGCACAAGGATGTTTCACCCAAAAGCTTGGAAAGTGGACGCTCTATCTTTCAGTTGGAACAACCTTCACGTCTATGCTTTTCCTCCTCTGCCTCTCCTTACCAAGGTACTCTTGAAAGTCAGGAGGGACAAGCCTTGCATGATTTTAATAGCACCAGATTGGCCACGTCAGCACTGGTATCCTCTGCTGAGAAGTCTAATTCAGGAGCCTCCTTGGCCTTTACCACAGCTTCCTCATTTGTTGTCCCAGTTAAGCAGTCATTTGCTCAATGTCAGGGTACAGTCCCTGCATCTAACGGCCTGGCGTATTCTGTTTTAGAGCCTGTGGGTTCTCAGCTTCCCCAGCAGGTTTTGGATGTCATTTTGGAAGCTAGGCGGCCTAGCACTAGAAAAGTTTATGCTGATAAATGGAAGAGATTTTTTCTTTGGAGCACAACAAAGGATTTAGATGTCTCGGTACCTAATTTGAGTTGTACACTGCAGTACCTTACTGAATTACGGACAAGGGTTTGTCGTTTTCCTCTGTGAAGGTTCATGCTGCAGCCATTTCTGCTCACTATGATTGTGACCCTCCTTTATTTTCTCACCCTTTGTTTAAGCAATTTCTTAGAGGGGCAAAAAATATAAGACCCCCACGTAGAGCTCCTACTCCTTCCTGGGATCTCAATTTTGTGTTGGAGAAGCTTATTTTTCCTCCTTTTGAACCTGCAGCTACGTCTGAATTGAAGTTTTTGTCTTGGAAGACTGCCTTTTTGTTGGCCATTACTTCTGCCAGAAGGGTATCTGAATTGCAGGCTCTCATGGCAGTTGAACCATTTCTAATTTTCCATAAGGATAGAGTTTCCTTGCGTACTAGCCCTACTTTCATGCCAAAAGTGATTTCTAATGTGGCCTTGAACCAGTCTATCCATTTGCCTACCTTTTATGCTGATCCCCAAAATAAGGGGGAAAAAATCTTGCATTCTTTGGATATACACAGGCAGTTATTTGAGCAGAACTAAGGAGTTCAGACAGACTCAACAGTTATTTGTTTCTTTTGCTTTGGGTTCACAAGGGAAAGCTGTTTCAAAGCAGACTATTTCAAAGTGGATTGGTAATTGCATTGCTTTTTGTTATTCTCATCATGGGAAGAATGTTCCTGCTGGGATTAGACCTCATTCCACTAGGGCTGATGCCACTTCTACTGCTTTTTTGAGGGGTGTAGCTACTAAGGGCATTTTGGAAGCAGCTACTTGGAGTTCAGTTCATACTTTTACTAAGCATTATCATCTCCCTCTTTTCTCCAAGTCCAGGGCTGGGTTTGCCACTGCAGTCTTACAGGGCATGTTAGCAGCCCCTAATGCATTTTAGTTTGCCAGCCTCCCTTTTCCTTTGCTTTGGGATTCTACCCACAGGTTATGACTACAGCAATGTGAGACGAAGAACATAGTACAGTTTTGTACCTACTATAAATGTAGATGTTCGAGGATCCACATTGCTGCAGTCCTATTTTCCCTCCCTCCTTCCCCTCTTTGGTTTGGGGGTGTTGTTGTTGTTTGTTATTATTGTTCCTTGGGGATAATTATTATTATTTTTCTCCTTTTGTGGCTCTGGCCTTTTCTTTTTAAGGCCTTCTGACATCTGGGGCAAGAAAGACTGAGGATATGGCGTCGGTCATGCGCTTAAGTACTACTACGTACTGACGTCAGCTCCGGGCGCCCATGACCGACGCCAGCCTAACTCTTTGGTATTCGGGCCGACCGAGGACAGCGGACTACCCACAGGTTATGACTGCAGCAATGTGGATCCTTGAACATCTACATTTATGGTAGGTACAATACTGTACTTTCTTCATCCTCTTCATAGCTATCCTTACTTCCTCCTTGCTAATCCACTGCACATCATGATTCACTACCCGCACATCATCCAACTTTCTCTCCCTCTCATTCTCTTCATTCATCAACCCCTCAAAGTACTTTTTCCATCTGCTCAACACACTGTCCTTCATTTCTTCACAAATACACCCGCCAAATCCTTCCAACCTCTTTAGCTAAAACTATGGAAAACCTAACCTGAAAACAATGCACCCACCTCTTTGTAAACAAATCCAAATCTAAATATTATTTCTATCTCTCTCACTAAGTCTGTCATCTGAAACTCAGTAGGAACATCCATTCAAACTCAGCCCCTACAGCTGTTTCACAAACTCTTTCAATATTCTCCCCAACCTCAACACCTCTAGCCACACACAAATCTGACATAATACTAAATATTAATCTTAGAAGCATTAACAATGAACTCCAAGAATTCCAAGCATGCCTATTATTTTATAATTCCAGTATAGCTGTCGTCACAGAAGCCTGGCTAAAATGTCACATAAAAGACAATTAAATACTGCCTCCAGGATATAATAATTTCAGGTTAGAGAGAACAGTAAATGAGGCAGAAGAATAGCAATTTATACAAAAACTCCCTAAAACTCTGCGTTTACCCACACTTAACAATTCAGAATACCTCGTAGCACATCTCAGACTTGAGTGGGCGTTGCATCCTACCAGGACAAAACAGCAACACAGCAGACAGCAGAACAACTTCTGCCCTGGCTACATAATTTACCCCTTGAAGCTATTGTAATGGGTGACCTTAACACACAGTGGAACCCTAAACACACAAATAGCTCATCAGTTATTTATTTATTTATTTTACAAATTTTATCATCATCATTTTTTGTTGACCGGGAATGTCAATAATCTCAAAAAACTCTACAAATAATAAAAGATACGACCAGGATACATAAACACAAAGAAACAAGGACTGCATCTTTGACTGGATTCTTACTAACAAACCAAATAACAAATTCATCTGGTTGCCTTGCTGGTAGTATCAGTGGCCATCTACCAACTTATGCTGTCAGAAACCATCCCAACATATGCACACAGCCTACAAACAGATGCGAAATACAAAATACTTTAATTCAAGTGACTTCATCTCTGCAATCAAACTCTACAACTGGAATATCCTAAAGGCCATGCCACTACATGGTAATGTAACAAAAAGATACCAAATCCTTCAGAGAGGCAAAACATGGAAAATATGGTCCAAAACCAAACCAAATCCAACTACCAACAATTCAAATAGTTAAATTTAGTAAAGAGTGACAAATAATCCTACTTCACTGGCCTTCAGTCAACATACCAAAACAATCTCAAGCTATTTTGTTCCTCCATAAACAGACTTTTATATCCCAACCAAACAGCTACAACAACCTAGACAATACAGCCACCCAGTTGAACTCCCACTTTATAAACTCGATATTCTCTCTTACTAATTAAAGCCCAGCCACCACCCTCACCATCCCAATCTCAATGAATAACAGTACTATGTATTTCCCATTCCATCCTGTCCCAACTAGCACCATAAAAATATCTACAAAAACTCAAACCAGCAACCTTAGCGGCAGACAAGTTACCAGCAAAGCGCCTAAAATTAGTTTCTGAACCTCTAGCTTTCTTTGTTTCTAAACTCATTAACTGAATAGTAGCAGAAAATCTTGTCCCCAGCCACCTGGAAGAAATCTTTCATAATCCATTCTACAAAGGTAGAAATTCAATGGAAATATCCATCTATCGGCCCAAAGCTATAAAACCACCAATTATCAAAAATTCTAGAAAAATGTATCCACTCCCAGCTCCAAAAATATCTTAACCAAACGAATCTGTTCATGATGCACCCCAGTTGTAGCACAATTAGTGCTCTTATTAACATTGCCAGTGCGATCAACCACAATAGAAATAATGGCAGACTAGTATAAGCACTCTTCTTGGATCTGTCAAAGGTCATTAACAGAGTTTCTATCACAAACTTGCCAGTTAATTTTTCTCCTTAGCTCTAAATAAATCCTCTTTCACCCGGTTTCATAGCTGTTTCACAAGCGGACAACAGTCAGTAAAACACAAACAAGAATTCTCTTCTTTTCTTTCTGTCAAAGTTGGAATCCCACAAGAATCAATACTAGGCCCACTTCCGTTTAATATACCTGTAATCCATACTGTGCCCACTTCTGTTTAATATATCTGTAATCAGTACTGCGCCCACTTCTGTTTAATATATCTGTAATCAGTGCTGCGCCCACTTCTGTTTAACATATCTGTAATCATTACTGCGCCCACTTCTGTTTAATATATCTGTAATCAGTACTGCGCCCACTTCTGTTTAATATATCTGTAATCAGTACTGCACCCACTTCTGTTTAATATAAATGTAATCAGTGCTGCGCCCACTTCTGTTTAATATATCTGTAATCAGTACTGCGCCCACTTCTGTTTAATATATCTGTAATCAGTACTGCGCCCACTTCTGTTTAATATATCTGTAATCAGTGCTGCGCCCACTTCTGTTTAATATATCTGTAATCAGTACTGCGCCCACTTCTGTTTAATATATCTGTAATCAGTGCTGCGCCCACTTCTGTTTAATATATCTGTAATCAGTACTGCGCCCACTTCTGTTTAATGTAAATGTAATCAGTACTGCGCCCACTTCTGTTTAATATATCTGTAATCAGTACTGCGCCCACTTCTGTTTAATATATCTCTAATCAGTGCTGCGCCCACTTCTGTTTAATATATCTGTAATCAGTACTGCGCCCACTTCTGTTTAATATATCTGTAATCAGTGCTGCACCCACTTCTGTCTGTAATCAGTACTGCGCCCACTTCTGTTTAATATATCTGTAATCAGTACTGCGCCCACTTCTGTTTAATATATCTGTAATCAGTACTGCGCCCACTTCTGTTTAATATATCTGTAATCAGTACTGCGCCCACTTATGTTTAATATATCTGTAATCAGTACTGCGCCCACTTCTGTTTAATATATCTGTAATCAGTGCTGCGCCCACTTCTGTTTAATATATCTGTAATCAGTACTACACTCCTTCTTTTTACTATATCTCTAATCAGTACTGCGCTGACTTCTACTTAATATATCTGTAATCAGTATTGCGTCCACTTCTGTTTAATATATCTATAATCAGTACTGTGCCCACTTCTGTTTAATAGATCAGTAATCAGTACTGCGCCTACTTCTGTTTAATATATCTGTAATCAGTACTGCGCCCACTTCTGTCTGTAATCAGTACTGCGCCCACTTCTGTTTAATATATCTGTAATCAGTACTGCGCCCACTTCTGTTTAATATATCTGTAATCAGTACTGCACCCACTTCTGTTTAATATATCTGTAATCAGTACTGCCCACTTCTGTTTAATATATCTGTAATCAGTACTGCCCACTTCTGTTTAATATGAATGTAATCAGTACTGCCCACTTCTGTTTAATATATCTGTAATCAGTACTGCCCACTTCTGTTTAATATAAATGTAATCAGACTTCTGTCTGTAATCAGTACTGCGCCCACTTCTGTTTAATATATCTCTAATCAGTACTGTGCCCACTTCTGTTTAATATATCTGTAATCAGTACTGCGCCCACTTCTGTTTAATATATCTGTAATCAGTACTGCGCCCACTTCTGCCTGTAATCAGTACTGCGCCCACTTCTGTTTAATATATCTCTAATCAGTACTGTGCCCACTTCTGTTTAATATATCTGTAATCAGTGCTGCGCCCACTTCTGTTTAATATATCTGTAATCAGTACTACACTCCTTCTTTTTACTATATCTCTAATCAGTACTGCGCTGACTTCTACTTAATATATCTGTAATCAGAATTGCGTCCACTTCTGTTTAATATATCTATAATCAGTACTGTGCCCACTTTTGTTTAATATATCTGTAATCAGTGCTGCACCCACTTCTGTTTAATATATCTGTAATCAGTACTGCGCCCACTTCTGTTTAATATATCTGTAATCAGTACAACACTCCTTCTTTTTACTATATCTCTAATCAGTACTGCGCTGACTTCTACTTAATATATCTGTAATCAGTATTGCGTCCACTTCTGTTTAATATATCTGTAATCAGTATTGCGTCCACTTCTGTTTAATATATCTATAATCAGTACTGTGCCCACTTCTGTTTAATAGATCAGTAATCAGTACTGCGCCTACTTCTGTTTAATATATCTGTAATCAGTACTGCGCCCACTTCTGTCTGTAATCAGTACTGCGCCCACTTCTGTTTAATATATCTGTAATCAGTACTGCGCCCACTTCTGTTTAATATAAATGTAATCAGTACTGCGCCCACTTCTGTCTGTAATCAGTACTGCGCCCACTTCTGTTTAATATATCTCTAATCAGTACTGCGCCCACTTCTGTTTAATATATCTGTAATCAGTACTGCGCCCACTTCTGCCTGTAATCAGTACTGCGCCCACTTCTGTTTAATATATCTCTAATCAGTACTGTGCCCACTTCTGTTTAATATATCTGTAATCAGTGCTGCGCCCACTTCTGTTTAATATATCTGTAATCAGTGCTACACTCCTTCTTTTTACTATATCTCTAATCAGTACTGCGCTGACTTCTACTTAATATATCTGTAATCAGTATTGCGTCCACTTCTGTTTAATATATCTATAATCAGTACTGTGCCCACTTCTGTTTAATATATCTGTAATCAGTACTGCGCCCACTTCTGTCTGTAATCAGTACTGCGCCCACTTCTGTTTAATATATCTGTAATCAGTACTACACTCCTTTTTACTATATCTCTAATCAGTACTGCGCTGACTTCTACTTAATATATCTGTAATCAGTATTGCGTCCACTTCTGTTTAATATATCTATAATCAGTATTGCGTCCACTTCTGTTTAATATATCTATAATCAGTACTGTGCCCACTTCTGTTTAATAGATCAGTAATCAGTACTGCGCCTACTTCTGTTTAATATATCTGTAATCAGTATTGCGTCCACTTCTGTTTAATATATCTGAAATCAGTATTGCGTCCACTTCTGTTTAATATATCTATAATCAGTACTGTGCCCACTTCTGTTTAATAGATCAGTAATCAGTACTGCGCCTACTTCTGTTTAATATATCTGTAATCAGTATTGCGTCCACTTCTGTTTAATATATCTGAAATCAGTATTGCGTCCACTTCTGTTTAATATATCTATAATCAGTACTGTGCCCACTTCTGTTTAATAGATCAGTAATCAGTACTGCGCCTACTTCTGTTTAATATATCTGTAATCAGTACTGCGCCCACTTCTGTCTGTAATCAGTACTGCGCCCACTTCTGTTTAATATATCTGTAATCAGTACTGCGCCCACTTCTGTTTAATATATCTGTAATCAGTACTGCGCCCACTTCTGTTTAATATATCTGTAATCAGTACTGCGCCCACTTCTGTTTAATATAAATGTAATCAGTACTGCGCCCACTTCTGTTTAATATATCTGTAATCAGTACTGCGCCCACTTCTGTTTAATATAAATGTAATCAGTACTGCGCCCACTTCTGTTTAATATATCTCTAATCAGTACTGTGCCCACTTCTGTTTAATATATCTGTAATCAGTACTGCGCCCACTTCTGTTTAATATATCTGTAATCAGTACTGCACCCACTTCTGCCTGTAATCAGTACTGCGCCCACTTCTGTTTAATACATCTCTAATCAGTACTGTGCCCACTTATGTTTAATATATCTGTAATCAGTACTGTGCCCACTTCTGTTTAATATGTCTGTAATCAGTACTGCATCCACTTCTGTTTAATATATCTGTAATCAGTACTGCTCCCACTTCTGTTTAATATAAATGTAATCAGTACTGTGCCCACTTCTGTTTAATATATCTGTAATCAGTACTGCGCCCACTTCTGTTTAATATATCTGTAATCAGTACTGCATCCACTTCTGTTTTAATATATCTGTAATCAGTACTGCGCCCACTTCTGTCTGTAATCAGTACTGCGCCCACTTCTGTTTAATATATCTCTAATCAGTACTGCTCCCACTTCTGTTTAATATATCTGTAATCAGTGCTGCGCCCACTTCTGTTTAATATATCTGTAATCAGTACTGCTCCCACTTCTGTTTAATATATCTGTAATCAGTGCTGCGCCCACTTATGTCTGTAATCAGTACTGCATCCACTTCTGTTTAATATATCTGTAATCAGTACTGCGCCCACTTCTGTTTAATATATCTGTAATCAGTACTGCGCCCACTTCTGTTTAATATATCTGTAATCAGTGCTGCGCCCACTTCTGTTTAATATATCTGTAATCAGTACTGCGCCCACTTCTGTTTAATATATCTGTAATCAGTGCTGCGCCCACTTCTGTCTGTAATCAGTACTCTGCCCACTTCTGTTTAATATATCTGTAATCAGTACTGCGCCCACTTCTGTTTAATATATCTGTAATCAGTACTGCACCCACTTCTGTTTAATATATCTGTAATTAGTGCTGCGCCCACTTCTGTCTGTAATCAGTACTGCGCCCACTTCTGTTTAATATATCTGTAATCAGTACTGTGCCCACTTCTGTTTAATATATCTGTAATCAGTACTGTGCCCACTTCTGTTTTAATATGTCTGTAATCAGTACTGCATCCACTTCTGTTTAATATATCTGTAATCAGTGCTGCACCCACGTCTGTTTAATATATCTCTAATCAGTACTGCTCCCACTTCTGTTTAATATATCTGTAATCAGTGCTGCGCCCACTTCTGTTTAATATATCTGTAATCAGTACTGTGCCCACTTCTGTTTAATATATCTGTAATCAGTGCTGCGCCCACTTCTGTTTAATATAAATGTAATCAGTTCTGTGCCCACTTCTGTTTAATATATCTGTAATCAGTACTGTGCCCACTTCTGTTTAATATATCTGTAATCAGTACTTCGCCCACTTCTGTTTAATATATCTGTAATCAGTACTGTGCCCACTTCTGTTTAATATATCTGTAATCAGTTCTGTGCCCACTTCTGTTTAATATATCTGTAATCAGTACTGCGCCCACTTCTGTTTAATATATCTGTAATCAGTACTGCGCCCACTTCTGTTTAATATATCTGTAATCAGTACTGCGCCCACTTCTGTTTAATATATCTGTAATCAGTACTGCCCACTTCTGTTTAATATATCTGTAATCAGTACTGCGCCCACTTCTGTTTAATATATCTGTAATCAGTACTGCGCCCACTTCTGTTTAATATATCTGTAATCAGTACTGCGCCCACTTCTGTTTAATATATCTGTAATCAGTGCTAGCCACTTCTGTTTAATATATCTCTAATCAGTACTGCGCCCACTTCTGTTTAATATATCTGTAGTCAGTACTGTGCCCACTTCTGTTTTAATATATCTGTAATCAGTGCTGCGCCCACTTCTGTTTAATATATCTGTAATCAGTACTGCGCCCACTTCTGTTTAATATATCTGTAATCAGTACTGCGCCCACTTCTGTTTAATATATCTGTAATCAGTACTGCGCCCACTTCTGTTTAATATATCTGTAATCAGTACTGCATCCACTTCTGTTTAATATATCTGTAATCAGTACTGCCCACTTCTGTTTAATATATCTGTAATCAGTGCTGCCACTTCTGTTTAATATATCTGTAATCAGTACTGCGCCCACTTCTGTTTAATATATCTGTAATCAGTACTCGCCCACTTCTGTTTAATATATCTGTAATCAGTACTGCGCCACTTCTGTTTAATATATCTGTAATCAGTACTGCCCACTTCTGTTTAATATATCTGTAATCAGTACTGCCCACTTCTGTTTTAATATATCTGTAATCAGTACTGCGCCCACTTCTGTTTAATATATCTGTAATCAGTTCTGTGCCCACTTCTGTTTAATATATCTGTAATCAGTACTGCGCCCACTTCTGTTTAATATATCTGTAATCAGTACTGCGCCCACTTCTGTTTAATATATCTGTAATCAGTACTGCGCCCACTTCTGTTTATCAGTTCTGTGCCCACTTCTGTTTAATATAAATGTAATCAGTACTGTGCCCACTTCTGTTTAATATATCTGTAATCAGTTCTGTGCCCACTTCTGCTTAATATAAATGTAATCAGTTCTGTGCCCACTTCTGTTTAATATAAATGTAATCAGTTCTGTGCCCACTTCTGTTTAATATATCTGTAATCAGTGCTGCGCCCACTTCTGTTTAATATATCTGTAATCAGTGCTGCGCCCACTTCTGTTTAATATATCTGTAGTCAGTACTGTGCCCACTTCTGTTTTAATATATCTGTAATCAGTACTGCGCCCACTTCTGTTTAATATATTTGTAAATAAACTCCATTTTGCAGCAAAAAGCAAATATAGTTCTGTAAGTAGATGATGCAGCCCTCTTCTGCCCCAGTACTACATATCCTCCAAGAAAGCATACAGGAGTCTTTCTCATCTGTCGACTCCAGACTAGGCAATGCAGACCAACTTCTAAATGCAAAAAGAATAAACGAATGCTTTGTTTTACAAAAACACTTAATATTCAGAATCACAATTTCTATTTTTGTCTCATTTGACAATAAAAAATTGAAACCATGAGGAAGTCAAATTACTTGCAGTACTCCTAGATGACAAACTCAAATATTACCAACATCTTCTTCAAAAATCCAGACAAAAAACTAGGCTCCGTATGTAGAACAAATCAATATTACTCAGTATCCACAAGAAAATACATATTAGCAACCTACCTGCTCCCGTCTCTGTTGTATGCATCACCTGTCACAACAATACTCTAAAACCCAAACTTGATGCCTGCTATTGTAAAATAGCAAGATTCGCCACATATTCATCTCATAAAACCCAGCACTGAGTAGCCCTAAAGGACCCAAATTGGCTAGAATTTCCAATCCATCTAACCAAATCTAAACTCACCACTGCCCACAAACTTGTCTACAAGCCAGATAGTTGCCCCTCTGTAAAAAAGGTATTACTACGATACAGCAGCAACCGGACACTATGCTCCAATAACAAATCTCTCCTAGTTGTAACTAACACAAAAAACTCTGCCAGCAAGTCACTTTATCTTACTGTCTCTCAAAATTGTGGAACTCCATCCCACTAGAGTTAAAGCTTACAGAAAATGGCGACTGCTTTATAAGTCTGCTAAGACAGTATTTACAAGGCGCTTGTCTCTGCTCTTGTTCTACATCTGGGTAATTTCTGATCCTGAAGAAAATACAGGCTGCAATACCTCTGACAAAATGATAGCTGCTCTTTACTAAATTCTCACGAGTGAGTATTAACACATTCCCTTCTATCTACTTCTGTAAACATTTAACTGGTTCTATTTCTTAACTACCTACTCCTACTTAATCCTCATTCTCTGTCATTGTACCACTACTTACCAATTTAATTGGTTATATCCCTTAACTACCTCCTCTTGCTAATTGGTTATATCCCTTAACTACCTTGCTTAATCCTCATTCTCTCTCGTTGTGCCACCACTTTAATTTAACTGGTTGTATTCCTTTACCTACTTCTACTTACTTCTCATTCCCCCTCATCATACAATGACTTAATTTAACTGATTATATTACTTAACTACCACTTCCTTCTTAATCCTCGATCTCCCTCATCGTACCACTACATACTAATTTAACTGATTATATTACTTAACTACCACTTCGTACTTAATCCTCGATCTCGGTCATCTTACCACTACATACTGATTTAACCGATTATATTACTTAACTACCACTTCCTACTTAATCCTCACTCTTCCTCTTTGAACCACAACTTACTGATTTCAACCCAAATATCACTCTTTATTTTGCCTTGTTTTTCTTTGTATTTCTGACACAACCTTATGTGAATGCACAAGGTAATCCCTTATTTTCTCCTCTTCCTATAATCAGAAGTTGTATGATACAAGGTTAGCATTAATCATCAGTTGCACCTAATTATGTAAGCAAAAATTTTGTAACCAAGATGAAAATGTTATGTGCAGTGTGGAAAATGAAAATATACTCTACATTACCTATGTATGTGAATATTGGAACTTTTCTCCTTGGCCCACCATATCTGTCTCAGTCGGACTTTCTTGGTCAACAAAGGCAAAAAAAATAAATATTCCGGTTATTCTCATTAGGGGTAGTACATAGTTACTGACCATGGGATGATGGGTAAGACCAGTTTATATTCAAATTGGTTAGGTTATTTCATGCACAAAAAGGGGAATTGGCTAGAATGTGCAGGGCTATAACATCTTCCACATTGTTTAGACCATCAGTTGTGCAAGAGGTGGAACAAAGTGTAGGTTTCTAAGTGTTCATCCAGAAGATACTCACATCAAGGCTGATAAAGCAGCATGATGCACTCATTAGACCTTCATGTCCAGATAACCAACAGAAAGTTCCCTTACCATGTAGCTAGGTCCAGAATTCCCACCGTCACAGGAAACCACAGTGGTGATCTACAGGAACTTCACTCACTCGGTATTGAGCCTAAACTATCCAGCTCTAGACGGGGAAACCCACACCACCACTAGTGCACCAGCACAGAGATTCTTAGACTTTGTCAGTACAAATGCCAAGAAACAGAGTATCCACTTGGTGAAACAGCATCTTGTGTCTTGTCTTTACTAATATGGGGGTATCTTGCACTATCCCTTATGTATTTTTATCACTTGTTAGGTTTAAACATAGTTTTTTCTCTCTCCTACAAAATAAAATTGAAACCAGAGACTCCTTACACCCAAGGTACCTTTAGAAATTTCTCTAAGACAAACTGCCTTCTCCAAAGTGATGCATTGGCAAACTTTAAATCCTCACAAAACCCAGTTAACTCCACTGAATATGTGGAAATGTACACCACCATGCATTATAGCATGTAAACAGCTGCACAGATGGGAGAAGTACCTTGTATGAACAAGTGGAGGGCAAACCTCAGAAACAACACCCCTTGGTGGAACTGTAATATGAACAATTTTTACAGTAAAATTGAGAATTATAACCAAAAGTAAGAAGAGTAATGAATGATAGTCCTCATCGTTGAAATAAACAACTCCTGAGATTAGTAAAATCCACCAAAACCAAGTTTGAGGCTAAAATAGCCAGCCAAGCCAAAGACAGTCAGTCACAAGGCCTTTTTTATTTACGTTTGTAATCTCAGAAGTACAGTAAAATCTAAAAAGTTAGGATAGGTTTCCTTTCTGAAAATGTTAGTGACTATGCTCCTGCTGGTGACATCAATAGAAACAGAAGCATCAAGGAAGGAAACGCCGTCACCAGAACCTGATTTTACAAATTTCAAAAGACTAATACTGTTACAGCTAGAAAAAAGTCTTCCAGTCCTTAGGCAGGGCCCACCCATGCAAAAAGATGTCATCAATGTAACGGTGGCATTTTCAGAAAGGAAACCTGTTGTAACAACCTTTTAGATTTTACCAGCCAACACACCTTTCACATGAAAATGAACGTGTTAAGGGGTCAGTTCATTACTCTCTCCAGACTGGGTAGCATGCATACTACTTTGTATGCTGAGGTGGACTTCTTGTGTAAAAATCTGTTTTTGCAAAGGCATTACCCTAAAGATCTTGTGTGTGGTGTAGCTCATGAAGTGGCTAGCGACAGACAGTAAATTTCAGCCCCATTCTTCACTGTGGTTTTACACCTAAACAAAGTAATACCGCTGCTTTTCCAGACAGGACATTGAGTTGCCCAGTACCTATTTGCAGGGATATGAAATGCATCAGGGATGTCATCTCTCACAACTGGAACATTACTAGTTCAGAGAACTTGTCTAACTTGTTAGGCAATTCTCTGTTTTCATATAAAAAGACTTAAAGAATTAGAAATTCACTTGAGAACAGAGACTCAGCACTGGTATTAAAGTCTGTTAGAAACACTACAGATCCAGCTGGCATGTTCGAGTGTGGCAAATGCCTTTGTTGCAAGTTTATTTTCAAAGGGAACTGCTACCCTTTTAAACACAATGACTAAAGTTGTATTTGCCTATCATTTTGGCTCGTCATCCACTAATTTGGTTTATGCTGCAGTTTGTTAATTCTTGTCATTATTTCTATGTGGGAAAGACTTACAGGAAACGGTCAGACAGAATAAAGGAACATTGTGGGGCTATCAGAAGTTCTGACTCTCGAAATGCACTAGCTAGGCATTTGTTAACTTGCACTAATTTTGAAAAAATTCTATTTTTAGTATTAAAGCAAGTAGAATTTTGTTTTGGAAACTATGCTACTCTTCTGGAGGTTAGAGAACTTAAATGGCAACTTTTGCTGGGAGCGGATACAGCTCCTGGTTTGAATTATATCAATTTAAAATGTGCTTTGAAATGGCTTAATTGAGTTCACATGACAGATTTGCTTTTCACTAGCTTGCTTTATACTGTACATGTTTTTTCAGGTCAGTTCACTACCTTATAATGGTATGTGCATATTTTAAGGAGGCTAAGGTTATTTCATTGGCTGTTACTATTTTACTGCTTTATTTCCATATGGCGACATGTATATATTTACAGATTTTCTTTGCACCTTCTTATTTCTGAAGAAGTTCTTACATATTAAAGAATGAAAGCTCACTCAATTACTGGTTCTGGTGTTTTTTTCCTATAGCTGTAGATGTTTTTTCGCCAGGGTAAAGTTCTTTCTTCATTTTGTCGGTTTTATTTGCATACATATGTGTGTGTGTGTGTGTGTAGGTATGTATATTTGTATGTGTGTGTGTGTGTGTATGTGTATGTGTATATATATATATATATATATATATATATAAAGTAATTCCAGCTTCAGTCTGTATTTTGCTGTAACATCTTTGCAGTATAGCTTAATTATAAAAAGTATCTAACAGTTTGTAAAATAGTCTGAATTGAAGCTAAAATGTGTTTATTATGTAGAATTAAGAACAATTTTCAAGGATAGCAATTACTGTTTCCTTCTCATTATAAGATAAATTATGAAAACCACACTATAGAATAAGTTGCCATGTTTTCTCTAGGCAAGTTGAGAGTAATATATAATGTCTTCAGTCACATTGGGTTATCTTTTACAAAATCAAACCTTAAAACTACTCAGAAGGGAAAATACCCGTATCGAGTTCTCTTATCAATATATTGGGAATATTAATACGTGTCTGAAGGAATTGTAACATCATACCAGAATTCTGAAGTTATGATTATGTTTAATACTAACTTGGGTAGCCTAAGATTGTTTAATTTTACAAAAAGGGAAAACTACAGTTGACTTTGAATGCAAGTTAACATACCACCAAATGTAAGCTTACAGAGGAAATCATTCATTTGTGTTGATACTAAACTCCTAATTAACGTTGGTGTCTGGCAATGAAATAATACTTGTAACCAAGATCACACAAATACGTAACCCTCGAAATGCAGGACACTGTTTTGGTACAATAAAGGCTGTCTTTAAGCATATACCAGGACTCGAAATATCCAGACCAATGCAAAGGTAGTCAAACCAAGGTATATTTATTACAAAAAGCCCAAAGGCTAAAAACAAAACAAAAACAAATAACGAAACATATAGTTCACTGATTTAGCGCTTTCATCTCCTATTCAGGAGACTTCTTCAGAATCAATATATCCTCAAAATTCCATAATTTATACAACTTTCAAAAACTTATTAGGCTGTGCAATTGGCTGGCATTTAATTACCTCCTGAATTGAAGGTTCAAATTTAAAGGCAGAATGTCCACATAAACGCAAAAGACTTGAATATACAAAAGGCATACTTAACTTATTGCTCATTTCATATCTCAATTTTATTACATACAATAAATTTATTAAATAAATACATATGATTAAATATGTATATTAAATATAGATAAATATATATGTATATAAATATTAATAAATACTATTTAAAATGATGTTAAATAAAATAATGTTGAATAAAATGTTAATATATATAATGTATAACAATAATATATATGGTAAACTGGTACCTACTGATAAAAATGTACCTTTTCTCAGTCATTCCACAGATGGAGGGATTAATGTGGTTTGAAAAGATGTTGAGAGACAGATTTTTTAACAGCAGATGAGTATAGATTGGTTCTTGAAAACATGGAATTAGTTCTCAAATACAATTATGTATATTTTCAAGGGGATTATTATCACCAAAAAGAAGGTGTTGCAATGGGGTCAACATGCGCCCCAATATATGCCAACATTATCATGCTCTGTTGGGAGAGACGGTATGTTTTTAGTTCGGAATTTAGTCAACACATTATTAAATATTTTCATTTCCTAGATGATATTTTTGTTCTATGGAATGGTTCCTGTGACAGTATTGGTAAATTTATAGAATACATTAACAATACCACTAGTTTCCTACAATTTACATATCAAACAGGGGAAGATACAACACATTATTTAGATGTTAAATTAGAAAGATTATCAGAATAAATGTTACAAATCTAATACTTACAGAAAAGAACATTATTCTAACTCGTATCTACATTTTGATAGTGATCATCCCCACCAACTAAAAAGAATATAGTCAAGGGACAAATGATCAGAATGGCTAGAATGATCTCCGATACCAATGAATTTCTAAATGAAATCAACAATGTTGAAAAGATGTTTTTGGAAAGGGGATATCCATCTGAATTTATTAAACCAATTAAGGAATATGTTCAGTTAGGAAGGGGTAGTAAATATGTCCCTTTGTTGAATAATGATGATACTTTGATGATGGATTCCAATCAAAATGGGAGAAGAAGATCCCTTAGTAGGCAGGAATCTAGTAACACAGATATTACACCATATTTAACCTTGACTTACTACAAAGGAATTAGATGGTTAAAAAGAAGTATTAACGAAATTTGGAAAATGTTCCAGAATTTGCCTACCAAAACCAATGTATTTCAGAGTAAAATAAAATATAGTTATAGGAGGAGTAAAAATATTAAGAATATTATTGAAAGCAATAATAGTAAAGTAGGAGGGACATGTACTAAACTAGGAACTTTTAAATGTGGGAGATGCGCTCAATGTACTTATATTGCTGGATGTAAGGAAGGTTAGTATCCCCAGTTTAGGAATTATTTTAAGGGGAAAGAAATACAACAGTTGCTACTCAAAAGGAGTAGTTTATTTGGCCTTCTGTAAAACTTGTTGGAGTTACTATATAGGTAAAACGGAACACCACCTTAGGACCAGAATCTATGAGCACATCAGAGATATTAATAAACATTGTGAAAATAACGCACTGTACAGACATGCATTAATATGTAAGGAGGCTAATTACAAATTTTGGGTTATAGAAGAAGTTGCACATCCAGAAAGAGGGGGTGATTGTGAAACATTATTGGAATTTCGTGAGATGATTTGGCAGTTGAGACTTGATGCATGTTGTGGCAAAGGTCTCAATGACTATATTTCCATCACCCCTGCATTAAAACTACTTGCAGCTGATCCGAAGAAACATGGGTGAAATAATAACAATAATAAAAATAATAATAACTATATACAATAACTATAATAATATTAATACAACAATAATTATTACTTAGAAACATTACTGTAATATATATTTTTTACATTTTTATCAGTAGGTACCAGTTTACCATATATATTATTGTTATACATATTAACATTTTATTCAACATTATTTTATTTAACATCATTTTAAATAGTATTTATTAATATTTATATACATATATATTTATCTATATTTAATATATATATTTAATCATATGTATTTAATAAATTTATTGTATTTAATAAAATTGAGATATGAAATTAGTAATAAGGTGATTAAGTATGCCTTTTGTATATTCAAGTCTTTTGCGTTTATGTGGACATTCTGCCTTTAAATTTGAACCTTCAATTCAGGAGGTAATTAAATGCCAGCCAATTGCACAGCCTAATAAGTTTTTGAAAGTTGTATAAATTATGGAATTTTGAGGATATATTGATTCTGAAGAAGTCTCCTGAATAGGAGATGAAAGCGCTAAATCAGTGAACTATATGTTTCGTTATTTGTTTTTGTTTTGTTTTTAGCCTTTGGGCTTTTTGTAATAAATATACCTTGGTTTGACGACCTTTGCATTGGTCTGGATATTTCGAGTCCTGGTATATGCTTAAAGACGGCCTTTACTGTACCGAAACAGTGTCCTGCATTTCGAATGAAATAATGCTGTTTATAAACCAGAATTTTTAATCCACCCATATTTTAGAAGTAACCGTTTTGGCATGAGAAAACCTTGGAGATTCTGGTATTCAAAGGAAATTCTTAAGTGCAGACGGTCTTTTTTAAATGATCTTGGTAGTATCGAAGAAGAAATTACATTTTTGAATGTAAATCAATGTTATTTTATGTATGATTAAATGTTTATTTTGGAAGACTTGTTAGCCGCATTAGAAGAAAAATCTGATTGTCCTGACAAGCATTTTAAGAATTAAAAAGAAAAAAAAAAACATAGATTTGTGTATTTAATTTATAATTTGAGGTGTTTGTGAAGTTTAATTACATTTGAAATAAGCTTATTTTCCTTTCTGGTGTTCTGAAACTGAATGTTTACATCTGTGGATGTTTTCAAGGAGCTGTGATCCTTTACATATGCAAAAATAAACACTTTTCTTATCTGTAGTTTGTGTCACAATTCATGTATAAATTAAACTGATATGGAGATAATGGGTATCCCTGTCTAGTTTCACATTTAAGATAAATTAATTTAACCCTATGGATAAACAGCACTGCTTATGGCTCTCTCTCTAATCTTTTAATGTGTTAAATGTATAGATCTGTAATTTTAAACCAAAGACTTAAATAAAAAAAAAAAAATCCACAGTGACAAATGTTTTAGGAAAGTCCATCGGAAGTAAAAAAAAGGAGAGCTCACGTGATTGAAGATCCTGTCTCTTCTTGGTAAAACTTGATCATAAAGATTATATAATTTCCCATGTAGTAGACTTAAGTTTACTTGCTAAGTTAAAGCAATCATCCTGTAATTCACTGCCTAAGCAAAGACCTGTGTTTGTTTTATGCAGTAAAGTAGTTTTTGATTAAGATTTCTCTGTGTAATTCCATGAACTTAGACATAATTATGTAATTTGAGGAAAATATTAAGCAAAGTATTAGTAAACTCCTTATAAAACTGCAGAGAATCCATCTGGATCTAGAGCCTTGTTGCTGGTCAGTCATTTAATCACAGTATGAATTTCTTGATGTCATTCTATTCATACGCTGCTGTATCCATAACATGAGGGAGTCAGCCTCTGTTTGACTCGTACGTCTGGCCATTTTACAAAAGATAGACGCTACTGCGAAGGTACATGTGATGTCCCACATCTCTCAGCGAACATCTGCCATAAACAGACGTCTGGTATAAAACGGATGTCAGCATGCACCTACCTCAGAACTTTTCTGCCACCTGTGTGACTTCCAGCTCCAGCCATTGCTTGCTTGCAGAAGTGACTTTGTGCTGTCCGTATTCAGATAAGTACCCCATGAGGGGTTGATTGTTTGCTACTGTTTTGAGTTCATGTCAGGTAGAAAAGGCAAGTGTCTGTGTGGAAGGAAGATTTCACATACTCACACAAGCACTACCTATTCTGTCTAGGCCAAGACCACGACCACACCACTTGTGAAATCTGTCAGGCCTTTGTCCCCAAAACCCTCAGGAGTTATCTTGCCATGTTAGTTATACCTAGAGAAACCAGCACTTGAAATGTTTAAAGACATGGACCCAATGTTGGGAATTTCAGAAGAGCTGCCCGCAAAAAAGGCAAAAAAAAATCGTGACCTGATCCAATGGCAGTGCCCTCTATTCTGGCCGTACCTGTCAAGGCCGGAGAAGGCCCACAGTCCGAGTTGGAATCTGCGGATCTTCCACTGATGGGTACCCAGGAAGAAGCAGTCAAAGAAGCCACTGGCACATCCCAGAGGGAGTTGCAGGTGTCCAACTTGGGCACTGGGGGGAACCTAGGCTTATTATTTCTGAGGGCCTGTGTGGGGGTTTCCCAAATTGTCTGTTCCTGCATCACATCACAGACATGTCCGTGTCAAAGTCTCACAAAAAAGAAGAAGCAAAAGACAAAGCATATTGCTCCTTCTCTGATGTCTGTACCTTCCGACCAGGCGCCTGACTGGCAGGCCTTTACCCAAGGCCTACTTAATGGCTTCCTTGCATTACACCAGTCCTCTGATCCTGCCCAGGCCCCCTCAGCTTCTACCCCTAAGGGTAAACTAGTTATTGACTTATCCTATGAAGAAGAGGATTCTTTAGGGGATGAATCCCTTACTTACACTTCCCAAATTGCCTCCTTTGTAGGGTGTGGTTTTCCAGAGGAGTCAGTTGGTACAGATTGTACAGATTCCCCAGGGGAAGACATTACCTTTGGGAAAACTATTGTGCAAATGAAGGACTTTAAGTGGGACTGCAGCTAGGTTACTGAGACTCAAAATAGGTATTATGACCCTCTTACAAATGGAGTCCCCAACCCGTCTGCAGTCCCTCCTGTGCATTCTGTCTTTTTGGATGCCTTCCTGGCTGCCTTTAAAAATCCAGACTCACAATCCACTGCACCTAAGCACCCAGGCAGGTTTTACAAAGTCCCTGAATATGCAGAATTTCTCTTCAAGGCCCCGTCTGCAGACCATTCTACCATTTCTGTGGCAGCAGATAAAACCTCCAAATTTCTCCCCTCCACCTCCCTCCTTCCCTCTGACAAGGAAAGCAGATTAATAGAATGCCTAGCAAAAAAATTTACACGTCTGCCACTTTAGCAGTGAGAGCTATTAACTACCAGACTCACATGGCCAGATGCTCATTGGCCCTTCTTTCTGATGCCTATCAAGGCCAAAATCTCTAGTCTCTTAAATTCCTGCAATCAAGTAACTAAACACTGATGCAGTAGAGGCTTCATCTAGAGCTGCAGCCTCGGGGTCTGTCATCAGAAGATATTCTTGGCTTAGGCTGCAGCCTTTTCCTGATGACATTATGGATGCTCCCTTGGACAACAAAGCATTGTTTGGTTCAACAGCTGCTGAACTCTAAGGCCCTTCAGGAGAAGGAGCTCCAGGAGCTCAGACACATTTTTGTCTCCTCAATTCCCCACTTTCAGAGGAACTATCCAGCTAAAAGTACATTTGTGAGAAGGCCTTCCAGACAGATGCCATCCAAAGGGAAAAAGGATACCAGGAAGCACACTCCCTCTGGGTCTGCTCCTTCTATCCCTGCTGCAAAACAGCCTTTTCAGGCCACGCCTGGTAATCTGTGACTACCAGCCCTTAAATCCAGACACCCCTCCCTCCGTGCATCTCTCCCTGTCCTACCCGGCTTGTAAACAGGGTTACCCAGGACTCCTGGGTCCTGTCAGTTATAAAACTGGGAAGAGAGTGGAAGGTTATTTCTATCCACTGTTGGGTTTGGACATTTCTAGACTCTGTGCACCTTCAAAAAGGGACATATTGGTGAGAAACTGGTTCATTCTAATGAGCGATGAGACCATAGGAGGAAAGGTGGGTGACTCCCTTGTTACAGTATATAAAAAGGATTCCAGCATTAAGAACCTTTTGGAGTCCAGTGGTACGAACACAAAACCTGGTATTGGGAAAATGACAAAATGCGGGCACTGCACTCAAATGCAAACATATGTTAGAGTGTGACAGAGTCTTTATTAAAGGTTATGGATGGATAAAAGTCAACCAGAACTGTAACTGTGCGAGTAAACAAGTAGTGTATGCTGCCATAATGCCAGGCGTGTCCTGGGTTTTATACTGGCAAGACCAAAATGCCTTTAGGACACGCGTTTAGCAGCATACCTGGAGATCAGACCAAATTTCAAAGGTATTCCTCACCCCCCTTGAGACCAAATGGCTTTTTACCCCCCAGTACTGCAGGCACAATTCAAGAGGTACCTCTTCAATTAAGTGGAAAAGGATTCTACTCCAGGATGTTCCTGGTCTCCAGGAAGGAAGGACCCTGGAGACCGATTGTGGATTTGTCTCATCGCAACACCTCCCCCCGTGCCCCTTCCTTTCAGATGCTTGCATTTCCAAGCAAATCATCTCCTCATAACTCTGTTTACACAGCTATACTTTCTGTAAATAGCCCCTTGAATGTGTTCAGAGAGAGTACACAGAGTCATTTTCAAAAACTATATTAGCTTAAGATGCATTATTTCTTGCAGTTATAAATTTTCATAAAGTCATTGTTAAAAATATTAATTGTGAAAGTCAGTGTAGTATAACTATCTTTAAATTATATTACTTTGTAGGGATGATTTCTACAAATGTACAGTCTTGGCCAAGAATGCTGAAGGAATGCTGTAAGATGCCTCCATCATAGCTTTGAACCATAACAACTGGCTCGTAGTTAGTGCCTAATCAATAATAGATGCCTCAATCTTGGCTTTGAGACATGGCGACTATTTTTAGTTAGCCCTTTTCAGTGTAACATGCTTCTGTCTTAGCTTTGAACCATGGCAAGTAGTTTATACTTAGTACCCCTTAAATGTTAGATGCCTCCATCATATTTTTGAACCATGCTGACTAGTTTACAGTTGGTGCAGTGTGAGAGGCCTTTTTCAAACCATAAAAAATAGTTTGTAGTTGGTCCCTGCTCAGTGTGAGATGCCACCGTCTTAGCTTTGAACCGTGGCAACTAGCTAGTAGTTAGTGCTTGATCAGTTAGAGATGCCTCCTCCTTAGCTTTAAACCATGGCAGAGATGGTTCATAGTTAGTGCCCATAAAATGTTAGATGCCTCCATCATATCTTTGAGTCATGACAACTAGTTCATAGTTTGTGCCTTTTCAGTATGAGATGTCTATATCTTAGCTTTAAGTTATACAACTAGTTCATAGTTTGTGCCTTTTCAGTATGAGATGTCTGTATCTTAGCTTTAAATTATACAACTAGTTCATAGTTTGTGCCTTTTCAGTATGAGATGTCTATATCTTAGCTTTAAATTATACAACTAGTTCATAGTTTGTGCCTTTTCAGTATGAGATGTCTATATCTTAGCTTTAAGTTATACAACTAGTTCATAGTTTGTGCCTTTTCAGTATGAGATGTCTATATCTTAGCTTTAAGTTATACAACTAGTTCATAGTTTGTGCCTTTTCAGTATGAGATGTCTATATCTTAGCTTTAAATTATACAACTAGTTCATAGTTTGTGCCTTTTCAGTATGAGATGTCTATATCTTAGCTTTAAGTTATACAACTAGTTCATAGTTTGTGCCTTTTCAGTATGAGATGTCTATATCTTAGCTTTAAGTTATACAACTAGTTCATAGTTTGTGCCTTTTCAGTATGAGATGTCTATATCTTAGCTTTAAGTTATACAACTAGTTCATAGTTTGTGCCTTTTCAGTATGAGATGTCTATATCTTAGCTTTAAGTTATACAACTAGTTCATAGTTTGTGCCTTTTCAGTATGAGATGTCTATATCTTAGCTTTAAGTTATACAACTAGTTCATAGTTTGTGCCTTTTCAGTATGAGATGTCTATATCTTAGCTTTAAATTATACAACTAGTTCATAGTTTGTGCCTTTTCAGTATGAGATGTCTATATCTTAGCTTTAAGTTATACAACTAGTTCATAGTTTGTGCCTTTTCAGTATGAGATGTCTATATCTTAGCTTTAAGTTATACAACTAGTTCATAGTTTGTGCCTTTTCAGTATGAGATGTCTATATCTTAGCTTTAAGTTATACAACTAGTTCATAGTTTGTGCCTTTTCAGTATGAGATGTCTATATCTTAGCTTTAAGTTATACAACTAGTTCATAGTTTGTGCCTTTTCAGTATGAGATGTCTATATCTTAGCTTTAAGTTATACAACTAGTTCATAGTTTGTGCCTTTTCAGTATGAGATGTCTATATCTTAGCTTTAAGTTATACAACTAGTTCATAGTTTGTGCCTTTTCAGTATGAGATGTCTATATCTTAGCTTTAAGTTATACAACTAGTTCATAGTTTGTGCCTTTTCAGTATGAGATGTCTATATCTTAGCTTTAAGTTATACAACTAGTTCATAGTTTGTGCCTTTTCAGTATGAGATGTCTATATCTTAGCTTTAAGTTATACAACTAGTTCATAGTTTGTGCCTTTTCAGTATGAGATGTCTATATCTTAGCTTTAAGTTATACAACTAGTTCATAGTTTGTGCCTTTTCAGTATGAGATGTCTATATCTTAGCTTTAAGTTATACAACTAGTTCATAGTTTGTGCCTTTTCAGTATGAGATGTCTATATCTTAGCTTTAAGTTATACAACTAGTTCATAGTTTGTGCCTTTTCAGTATGAGATGTCTATATCTTAGCTTTAAGTTATACAACTAGTTCATAGTTTGTGCCTTTTCAGTATGAGATGTCTATATCTTAGCTTTAAGTTATACAACTAGTTCATAGTTTGTGCCTTTTCAGTATGAGATGTCTATATCTTAGCTTTAAGTTATACAACTAGTTCATAGTTTGTGCCTTTTCAGTATGAGATGTCTATATCTTAGCTTTAAGTTATACAACTAGTTCATAGTTTGTGCCTTTTCAGTATGAGATGTCTATATCTTAGCTTTAAGTTATACAACTAGTTCATAGTTTGTGCCTTTTCAGTATGAGATGTCTATATCTTAGCTTTAAGTTATACAACTAGTTCATAGTTTGTGCCTTTTCAGTATGAGATGTCTATATCTTAGCTTTAAGTTATACAACTAGTTCATAGTTTGTGCCTTTTCAGTATGAGATGTCTATATCTTAGCTTTAAATTATACAACTAGTTCATAGTTTGTGCCTTTTCAGTATGAGATGTCTATATCTTAGCTTTAAGTTATACAACTAGTTCATAGTTTGTGCCTTTTCAGTATGAGATGTCTATATCTTAGCTTTAAGTTATACAACTAGTTCATAGTTTGTGCCTTTTCAGTATGAGATGTCTATATCTTAGCTTTAAATTATACAACTAGTTCATAGTTTGTGCCTTTTCAGTATGAGATGTCTATATCTTAGCTTTAAGTTATACAACTAGTTCATAGTTTGTGCCTTTTCAGTATGAGATGTCTATATCTTAGCTTTAAGTTATACAACTAGTTCATAGTTTGTGCCTTTTCAGTATGAGATGTCTATATCTTAGCTTTAAATTATACAACTAGTTCATAGTTTGTGCCTTTTCAGTATGAGATGTCTATATCTTAGCTTTAAATTATACAACTAGTTCATAGTTTGTGCCTTTTCAGTATGAGATGTCTATATCTTAGCTTTAAATTATACAACTAGTTCATAGTTTGTGCCTTTTCAGTATGAGATGTCTATATCTTAGCTTTAAATTATACAACTAGTTCATAGTTTGTGCCTTTTCAGTATGAGATGTCTATATCTTAGCTTTAAATTATACAACTAGTTCATAGTTTGTGCCTTTTCAGTATGAGATGTCTATATCTTAGCTTTAAGTTATACAACTAGTTCATAGTTTGTGCCTTTTCAGTATGAGATGTCTATATCTTAGCTTTAAATTATACAACTAGTTCATAGTTTGTGCCTTTTCAGTATGAGATGTCTATATCTTAGCTTTAAGTTATACAACTAGTTCATAGTTTGTGCCTTTTCAGTATGAGATGTCTATATCTTAGCTTTAAGTTATACAACTAGTTCATAGTTTGTGCCTTTTCAGTATGAGATGTCTATATCTTAGCTTTAAATTATACAACTAGTTCATAGTTTGTGCCTTTTCAGTATGAGATGTCTATATCTTAGCTTTAAGTTATACAACTAGTTCATAGTTTGTGCCTTTTCAGTATGAGATGTCTATATCTTAGCTTTAAGTTATACAACTAGTTCATAGTTTGTGCCTTTTCAGTATGAGATGTCTATATCTTAGCTTTAAATTATACAACTAGTTCATAGTTTGTGCCTTTTCAGTATGAGATGTCTATATCTTAGCTTTAAGTTATACAACTAGTTCATAGTTTGTGCCTTTTCAGTATGAGATGTCTATATCTTAGCTTTAAGTTATACAACTAGTTCATAGTTTGTGCCTTTTCAGTATGAGATGTCTATATCTTAGCTTTAAATTATACAACTAGTTCATAGTTTGTGCCTTTTCAGTGTGAGATGTCTATATCTTAGCTTTAAATTATACAACTAGTTCATAGTTTGTGCCTTTTCAGTGTGAGATGTCTATATCTTAGCTTTAAGTTATACAACTAGTTCATAGTTTGTGCCTTTTCAGTATGAGATGTCTATATCTTAGCTTTAAGTTATACAACTAGTTCATAGTTTGTGCCTTTTCAGTATGAGATGTCTATATCTTAGCTTTAAGTTATACAACTAGTTCATCATTAGTGGCTTTTCATTGTTTGATGTGTCCACCTTAGAGTTGAGTCATAACACCTGTTTTGTAGTTAGAGGTCGCTCAGTGTGAGATGCTGCCATCATCTTAGCTTTGAACCATGACAGCTAGTTCATTGATGCTGCCATCTTAGCTTTGAACCATGACAACTAGTTCATAGATGCTGCCATCTTAGCTTTGAAGCATGACAACTAGTTTATAGATGCTGCCGTCTTAGCTTTGAAGCATGGCAACTAGTTTATAGATGCTGCCGTCTTAGCTTTGAAGCATGACAACTAGTTAATAAATCCTGCCATCTTAGCTTTGAACCATGACAGCTAGTTCATAGTTAGTGTATGAAGTTCAGTTTCAGTTTTGTTCTTTCCCTTTTCTCTTGGAAGAAAAGATGTCTGTTATGCCCTGTAAAGGTTTTAGCTTTTATTTTGCAATCCTAAGTATACTAACTATATTTTCCTTGTCTATTAATATGTACACTTGAAGATTAAGTATCCTGAGTAATAAAAGCAGCATGGGTACTATAGGACGCTTAGCCGATAGATGTTCAATAAAGCAACAGTGTAACAGTTTTTGAGCAACAGGTAGGAATGTTATACTGTGATAATCAATGCGGCACCGATTTATGAGTATATCACTGGGCAGCAAGCATGTCTGCCACAGTGCAGTAATCCACCCCACGTATACAGCTGCATCATAATTCACATGGTGGTTAATACAACAAAGTAAGCGGAATGTTACAAAGGAGGGTAAGATGCCAAAGGTGCCACAACATGGTACTCAAAGCATCAACAGTTGAGTCAGACACCAGAGAAATCAATGCAGCGCAGAAAATGGGAAGTAATTTAGAAATGTGGTGACACTGTCACAACAAGTTTACCATATATAGGTGGGCAGTAAATGTACATGACGAGGATACTGTATAGCATGGCTATAAACAGTCAGACACAGTTGAGAAATGTGCATCAGCCATAGCTGATAAATACATAGCTGGGAGTTCTAATTGGTTGTGCTAAATTCAGCATCATTAGAGTACAGCCAAAAAATGATGCCATATGCAACTAGGTACAACCAACATAAGGGTGCACTAGTCCAGGGAAAAGTGGTTGGAAGGAATAGGGCAGGAAGTTTTTCCTGTTTATGCACTCTGGTTCTGTGTTGTGTGCACTACAAAGTCACTGCAGTTTGAGTAGCACTTCCTTGTTGTGAGACTGGTTTTTACAGGGTATTCAAGTCAAGCTCTTGTATTACATCAGCATCTGTAAGTAAACCACAGCGGCATACAGATCAGTTAAAGGTGACACTGCTATGTAACCAATGGCAAACCATGGCAGTAATTCCACATCAGCCAGCAGACCTACTAGTGGGGTGCTACATGGGTCAGTGTTGGGCCCCCTACTGTTTGGTACATACTTCCCAGACGTTCATGCCAAAACTAAGGGGCAGTGGCTGACCAAGTTTGCGGACGATTCAAACTGGGTGCAATTATTGAATCCCCAAATTATGTCAGTGTACTTCAGGAGGGTCTTACTCAGACCAATGACTGGTGTCTTAGTCACGATCTCAAACTGAATGCAAAGAAATGCATCATCATTCCCTTCAGTAAAAACAATGTCCCTTCACAGTACCAAATTAACAGCAATACCCTGTGTACCTATGAAGTGGTCCCTTCACAGTACCAAATTAACAACAATGTCCTGTGTTCCTATAAAGTGGTATGAGATCTGGGATGACAAGTAGACTGTGACCTTAACTTTGACCACCATGTGTCTACTGTAGTACGGAAGGCTTTCTACATGGTACACATGATTAGCAAAGGCATCCCCTTTACAGCAAAATGATAGGCATAGTTTTTATTCGAACTAAAGGGGTGGCGAAAGCCACATAACTATGGGCTAGGCTTATAAATGCCCTTGGGCAGATAGCCTAGTATGAACCTATGAACCTATACTGTTCACTAATCAGGCCCATAATCAAGTATAATGCCCCCTTTCTGCATGTACCGTACAAAGCAACTGCAGCAGTTGGAGACCTCAAAGGTTTCTAACTAAGCAGATTAAGAAACTCCAGTATGTGCCTTACACAGACCAATTAAAGTCCCTGTCACTATACTCAGTGTTTCGACTTCTTAATGGAGACTTATGCCTGGCTTACAGAGCAATCTCTGACCCAAACCTAATGAATTTGCTGCACATCTGTAAATCAAACAGAACTAGAGCTACTTCTTCCGGAGACCTAAATATGGCCTGCAACTTGAATAGAATGTGCTGGAAGGACAGATTCGTCTCCCAGCGAGTGCCGCATCTTTGGAGTAGGCTGGCAACTCATGAAGCAGAGCACCTCTATGGCACTGTTCAGAAGGACCTTGGATGAGTGGATGGAGCACTGTAAATTCTTAGCGGGGATAGCGCCCACAACCATCCTGGACATGGGTAGTCATTACTAAATACAATCCTGGGTATGGACTATAGTATCTATAGTATTACATTGGGATGAAACAGCTAGGCTTGAAATGATCTCTCGATTGATACACGAGTAACTGCCGATAGTCCCATGTAATCTAGCATAAGAACTGAAGGCAAGTTTGCTGGAATACAGTACAGCACAGAAAAGTGGTGGTGTCTGTAAAAGTATCAAATGCAAAGTTGAGCAGAAGGGCACAGAGGCCAGTTAAAGTAAAACAAAACTGCTAAGTAACAAAAAGCACAAAAATGCAGCAGGATACAAAAATAAATAACATTTATTAAGCGCTTTCGTCAAATATTAGGATTGACTTCTTCAGAATACCAGACATTCCGAAAGACCATCCTTTTATACATAAAACAATTAAGTCATTGATTGAATAAAATTGAATAATTGAGGATAAAAATGTTTAAAGACATTTCTGAATTGTTTCTTTTTCAATAAACTAAAATAAAATAAGCCATTGCTTAGTACCACTATAAAAAATATGTGGTAAATGTGCACCCTGACACTAAATTACAAAAAATGCCAGCTGGTGGATATAATACAAAACTATCTACTGCTGTTAGAAAAAATATTAACTTAATATGTATAAATCTGTGCAACAAGCAATATGTACAATAAAAAAAACAAAATGTCTTGGAACAACTAATAATTAGTATCAGTGCTATAAAAACTTACATAGAAATGAAAAACAAGGTCATAGTGTACACCTCATTAAAATAAAAAGTCAGCTTTTAGTTTTAAATAACTGGTGTGGGACACCATGTCATTCAAACCTGGGCTAGTAGTGGCATTAACTCTAAGTTGCCACATAAGTTCTCTAAATTCAAGGAACCAGTCACTGGGTCCCCCTCTCTCATCCATTACTACCCTTCCCAGAATAATAAACTTGAAATTGTGGTTTGGAAATGTCTTAACATGCTTTGCCAGGGCATTTTTGGTGTTTCCTTTAGTTATATCATAGGTATGCTGCTAAACGCGTGTCCTAAAGGCATTTTGGTCTTGCCAGTATAAAACCCAGGACACGCCTGGCTTTATGGCAGCATACACTACTTGTTTACTCGCACAGTTACAGTTCTGGTTGACTTTTATCCATCCAGAACCTTTAATAAAGACTCTGTCACACTCTAACATATGTTTGCATTTGAGTGCAGTGCCCGCATTTTGTCATTTTCCCAATACCAGGTTTTGTGTTCGTACCACTGGACTCCAAGAGGTTCTTAATGCTGGAATCCTTTTTATATACTGTAACAAGGGAGTCACCCACCTTTCCTCCTATGGTCTCATCGCTCATTAGAATGAACCAGTTTCTCACCAATATGTCCCTTTTTGAAGGTGCACAGAGTCTAGAAATGTCCAAACCCAACAGTGGATAGAAATAACCTTCCACTCTCTTTTTGGATACTTCCTCAAGTAAAGGTTTCACAAATTCTTCAGGGTACCCCCTGTTGACTAACATACCCAATAAAACATCCCTTTCCTTATAAAAGTCCTCAATTCTGCTGATCATGGGGGCCAATTTCACCCCTTGTCCTTTTATTAAGGATCTTTTTTGATGAAAGGGATGTCCGCTGTCAAAATGAAGAAGGGTGTTCGAGTATGTGGGTTTCCTGAAGATGTTAGAATAAAACGGGTTATTCCCCAGATCCTTGGAAATCTGTATATCCAGGTAACTGATGGATTCCATATGAGTTACCATTGTAAACTCCAGAAAGGTAGTACTGGAGTTGAGAAACAGTAAGAATTCAGACAACTGCTCCTGGTCCCCCCTCCAGAAAATAAGGATGTCATCTAAGTACCACCCATAGAAAGAACAGTATATCATCCACTCAGATGTAAAAGCTTGGGACAATTCCCATTGTGTCAGGATCATATTGGCAAAAACTGGTGCACAAGCCACCCCCATAGCTATACCTGATTTTTGCTTAAAAAGACGTCCCTCGAAAATCAGGAAACTTGTTTTCCAGGACTAGTTCCATTAAAGTCCTAAGTGTAAAAATCCTGGTATGGGAGACTGTAGTCTGTTGGCACAAAAAATCATAGAACAATTCAATGCCTTCCTAATGTGGGATGACATTGAATAAATCTTTGATATCAATAGTTTGATGTTACTGTCAAAAAATTCTTGATGTTATGTGATCCTATCTCGCCTACATTCTGAATGATGGGTTCGGAGCCGATCCCTCGGCTCCGACTCGGCACGCTTATGCCAAAGAGCGAAGTCTCTTATTGGCTGAGCTTACTATATCCCAGGATGCACCACTGCCAGTCCCCCAGATCTTGTTTGCCGCTTCCCTGCAAAGACGTGGTCTCGAGCTGGCTGGGCTGAGTAGCTTTTATTAACTACTTTTTCTGTCAGTTTTTTGCTCTTTTATATCACAAAAGCCGTTTTAGCGGCTATCACTGCCATTTGTGTACGTTTGAGTTGTGAAATTTGTTGTGTGTGATTGGGTTGAGTTTGTTTCGGCCCCCCTTACAATCCAGGGCCTTTTCGGTCAACCTTTGTAACTAAAGCTTTTAGTGTTTAAAGTTCCCGGTCATTACAGCTAAGGTTGTGTTTTTTACACTATTACTGTAAGCCTTGGGTTTTTTTGTCAAGCGAATCTATAGTTGTTAAATTTCCTGTCAGAAATTGTTTAACATCATGTCTCAAACCCCTAGGCCTTCGGGTTTTAAAAAATGTTCTAAATGTGCTTTTAAGATGTCTGTTACTGATGACCATCTACTTTGTGTATACTGTTTAGGGGCAAAGCACTTGCAGGAGTCATGCAGCGTATGTCACGCTTTTTCCTCAAGGGTCCTCCAGGAGAGGAAAAATAAATTGATTCTCAAGGGATAATTAAACCCTCTTTTGAAGAAGCCTTGTCTTCCTCTCCGGCTCCTGCCAAAAAGAAAAGGGCTTCGGTTCCGACCAGTCCGTCGGATCCGACTGCCAAGAGACCTAGGCAGGCCTCTCCTTCGGCTCCAAAGACTTCGGAGCCGAGGTCGGAACGGTCTGCCTCGATGCCTCCAGTATCGACTCCTCGGGCTTCGGAGCCGATGGCTGGGGCATCGAGAGGCGGGTCACCTTCGCCGGCTCCACTGCTCTCGGAGCCGACAAGGGTCGCCCGCTCAGACACTTCCTCCTCGGCGCCGAAGTCTACCTCGGCACCGATGGAATCTGGTGTGTGTGTTTCCTCGGCGCCGATTCTCATCGAGTTGCCTCGGAGCCGGTCCCCTAGCCCCTTGGGGCCGAGGGAGAGGTCTTCTCGAACCCGTTCTGTTTCCTCTCGGTCTTCGAGAATGTCGGATTCTGATATAGACAGGGTGCTCCAAAGACTGTTCCAGTCCCCAGTCTTCCAAAAATTTGTTTCGGTTCCGACCCAGTTGGCTTCGGAGCCGATGACCATGACCCACCCCATTGCCATTCCTCCTCCGACTGCTTCGCTCCGTGAGCAGGTGCTCTTGGAGCCGGTGGAGATCTCAGGGTCGGCTCCGACCCTTACTCCAACCCGGCCCTCGGGTCCGAGTTTGGTACGCTGGACTTCTTCGGCTGGACCCGAGGGTGATGTTTCGGGACCTATGCTTTCGGTTCCGAGCCTCCCTCTCGGTGCTTGGCTGCGGGACTTCCGTCTACCATCATGGCTCGAGACCGGACACTCCCAGGATTCTGGGGTCCGGCTTTCAGGGCCATGAGGAGTGCCTTGGCCAAATCCTCTTCGCCATCTCTCCGGTTTTACCAGCACCTTCCTGGGCGTGGAGACTGGGTCTTTGGCAGTTCCCTGTCCGTAGCCAGCGGAGCCCCGAGGCCTGAGGTTACCCCAGTGGGGTTCCCTCCTCCTGAGGGTTCTTCGAGTTGTCTTCAGAGGAACCCCAAGGAAGAGATCGTGCAAGAGGAAGCACGTGGACTCCCCGAGTCTATTACATCGGACACTGATATGGATGATGCGGAGGGGTCCCTAAGTCGCCTCGGATGATGTCTCTTTTGCAGACATCTTAGAGATCCTCAAACAACGAGGCGGCTGGATATCCAAACCCCCCTCTGCGGACGAATCAGTGCTCCTCAAGGCCTTTGGGGCTCAGCCCTCCGCCTCCTGGGTGTCTCCGCCCTTCGAGCTTCTGGATTTAGTTTGTCGAAGGGCGTGGGAACATCCGGATACCGTGGAACCAGTCCCTTCTCGTCCAAACAAATTTTTATCTGCTCCCCCCGAGAAGGAGTTCCTTACTAAAGGCGTGGCTGTAGATGCCATGGTGGTGGCATCTGCTACACAACAGGACGTGGCAGAGGCTTCAACGTCCATCCATCCTCCTAATAAGGAGTCTAGGAGTATGGATAGGTACGGGAAGCGCACCCTGACTTCAGCGGCCTTTACCTTAAGGTCTCTGAATTATTTGGCACATTTTACCAGGCTTCAGAGGGATCTGGTCAAGGAGTTGTCAGATTCCCTCTTGGGTAACCTACCTGAGCAGCTAGCCCAGTCCGTTAGCTCTCAGTTGGCTATCCTTACGTCAATTGCTAACTCGTCCATGAGGCTCATTTCTTATGCGGCCGAAGGGGCGGGTAGAGCGGCAGGCACAGGCGTGGCTCTACGTAGACAAGCCTGGCTCCGCTTGTGTCAGTTTGCGGAGGCCTTCAAGTCTTCCTTCGCCGACGCTCCCTTTGATGGGTCCTCATTGTTTGGACCCAAGGTGAAAGACACCCTTACCCGCTGTGAGCAGGAGGGAAAAACGTTATCTGCCGTAGGGGCCCGTTATTCCACTCCCTTTCGGCCTTACCCCAAGGCCAAAGGAGGGGGGAAAATGTGGTTCCGAAAATCTCGCAAGTTTTTCTCCCAACAGCAGGAAGATTCCCCGTCCAGAGGCAGAGGGCGGGGAAATTTTTCAGGGAGACGCCGTCCCAGAGGCGGCAGAGGGCCCCGCAATTCTGGAGACCGCGAGTCCTTTCGTGGCTCTTCAGCCTCCCACACGTCATGAGGGTGTCGTTTTGCCAAGCACCTAAAAGCCTGGGAGTCAATCACTCAGGACAGATGGGTGCTTCGGATCATTGCCGGAGGTTACACCATCCCATTCACATTCTCGCCCCCACCGTCCAAAAGAATCCCGGACCCACCACCCAGTCAAAGGGAAATGGCAGCCGCAGAAGCTTTAAAGCTGCTAGAAAAAGGAGTCATCCAACCAGTCCCCACAGACCAGATCGGATCAGGAAATTACTCCAGGTTCTTTTTAGTGCCAAAAAAGACAGGGGACCTGAGACCAATATTGGATCTCAGCAGACTGAACCAATCCGTCACGAAATCCAAATTCGAATGGTCACGTTACAATCCATTCTCCCATTGTTGGAGAAGGATGTTTGGATGTGCTCCATAGACCTCAAGGACGCCTATTATCACATACCGATACATCAGGCGTCCAGAAGGTATCTGCGCTTCAGCCTGGGAGTCAGTCATTACCAATTTTGCGCTCTGCCCTTTGGTCTCACCACAGCCCCCAGGGTGTTCACCAAGTGTTTGGCAGTAGTGACGGCTCACTTGAGAAGTCTTGGATTCCAAGTGTTTCCCTATCTGGACGACTGGCTCCTGACTGCCACCACCAGGCATCTACTAATGGACAACCTCAAAGCCACCATCTCCTGGGTGTTACCCTGGGGATTACATTCAATTGGTCAAAGTCTGTCTTGCTGCCCTCTCAACGCATAAAGTTCATAGGAGCAGAGATAGACTCAAGATTGATGCGCGTCTTTCTTCCTGCCGAAAGGATCCAAACTTTACAGGGCCAAGTTCAAGCTCTGATCTCGAGATCCAAAGCCCCAGCCAGGATGGTCCTTCAGGTTCTAGGCTCAATGTCTGCCACGGTACTTTTAGTTCCTCTAGCAAGGTTACACATGAGGATTCTTCAGTGGCTCTTGTCAACTCAATGGTCCTTTCAGGATCTTCCCCTCAATCACCACATCATGATTACGGAAATATGCAAAAGGGACCTTCGCTGGTGGCTTCAAACATCCAACTTGGATCAGGGGAAACCCTTTGTTCTCCCCCCTCCAGTGGTTACCCTGACGACAGATGCCTCCCAGATAGGGTGGGGGGGGCATTGTCTGGGCAGGCTAGTTCAGGGCTCGTGGCTTCCGGACGAAGCTCTTCTCCACATCAACGTGTTGGAGATGAGGGCTGTACTTCTATCCCTACAGGCCTTACACAAGTTTCTTCCACAAGGCATCATCGCCATCCACACAGACAACATGTCGGTGGTTTGGTATCTCAACAAACAAGGAGGGACCAGATCGTATCCCCTTTGCAGAGAGGCCATGAGAGTGTGGGAATGGGCTGTAGCTACCAACCGCTTCTTGGTAGCGACCCACATCCCGAGAAACACAAATATATTGGCGGACAAATTAAGCAGGACAATTCTTTCTCCTCACGAATGGTCTCTAAACCGCACAGTAGCAGCTCAGGTTTTCAAGAGATGGGGGACGCCGTGCTGCGACCTATTTGCAACGCCACAAAACACCAAGTGCCAGAAGTTCTTCTCCTTGATTCCACATCAGGAAGTACCAGCCATGGATGCTCTAGCACAACCTTGGCCAACAGGGCTACTTTATGCCTTTCCTCCAATTCCACTCCTTCCAAAAGTTATTCAAAAAGCTTCTCAACTGGGGTCTTCAATGATTCTGATTGCCCCATACTGGCCTCGTCAGATATGGTTTCCTTACCTGAAAAAGCATGCAGTGGACGATCCGTGGACCTTGGACCTAATCCCGGATTTGCTAGTCCATCAGTCGGGACATTGGCATCAGTCCCTTCAATCTCTAAAATTGACAGCTTGGCTCCTCCACTTCCAACCTTAGTTAGAAGGCACACACTAGACCCGGAAGTTGTTCACATTTTATCTTCGGCCCACAAACCCACCACTAACAAATTGTACCTCAGTAAGTGGAAAAGGTTTGCTATCTGGGCTCAACTCAAGGGCTTAGACCCTATCACTGCTCCTGTCCCAGAGGTTTTGAAATTCTTAACATCCCTGTTTAATCAGGGATCTTCTGTCTCAACTATTAAAGTCCAACTAGCTGCTATCTCGAAATTCCATGAATCCACGGATCCTCCTTTGATGAGCAGCAGACTATGTAAAACGTTCATTAAAGGTGCCAGTCTGTTAAGACCACCAGTTTTTCATCCTGCACCTCCGTGGGATCTTGATTTGGTGCTTCGTGCATTAACATTCCCCCCTTTTGAACCGGCTGCTACATGCGAATTAAAATATCTGTCTTGGAAAACGGCATTCTTAGTGGCTATTACCTCTGCAAGGAGAGTCTCAGAGCTTCAAGCCCTGTCTATTAAACCACCGTACTTGATTTTCCACAAGGATAGAGTATCACTTAGGCCTAATCCATCCTTTGTCCCCAAAGTCTGTTCTAGTTTCTGTCTTCAACAATCTCTAGAGCTACCAGTTTTCTTTCCAAAATTCTCTAATGAAGCAGAATATACTCTCCATAAATTGGATGTTCACAGACAATTACGCTTCTATTTAGACAGGACTCGACAACTTCGTAAGTCAGACCAGTTGTTTGTGTCCTTCTCAGATAATAAATTGGGCCAGACCATTACAAAAGCTACAATCTCAAAATGGATCAGAGATTGCATAACTCAGGCCTATTCTTCTTGAATAAACATCTTACATCATCTATCAAAGCTCATTCTACCAGAGCTATGGCTACTTCTATAGCCTTTCATTCCAAGCTCGCTATTTCGAAATTTGTGCTGCGGCTACTTGGTCCAACCCGCACACTTTCATTTCCCATTACAAATTGGATGTGGCATCTAAAGGACGAGCATCATTTGGTTCCACGGTACTCAGGAGTGTTTTCCAGTGAGCCACCCAGGATTCAGGTGCTAGGACGCTGTCCCATCATTCAGAATGTAGGCGAGATAGGATCACATAACATCTTTTAGTTATGTACTCACCATAACTTCAGATGTTTGGGATCCATCTCGCCTACATTCCTGATACCCACCCGCCTTCCCCCTGCCTTGCAGATCAGAAGAGATGGAACGGTTTTGAGCTTCACTGTTTTTATCTTGTTTCATCTGACGATGTTATATAAGCAGGGTATGCATGTGTGCATGTATGCGGACAAACTAGATCTGGGGGACTGGCAGTGGTGCATCCTGGGATATAGTAAGCTCAGCCAATAACAGACTTCGCTCTTTGGCATAAGCGTGCCGAGTCGGAGCCGAGGGATCGGCTCCGAACCCATCATTCAGAATGTAGGCGAGATGGATCCCAAACATCTGAAGTTATGGTGAGTACATAACTAAAAGTTTGATTTTTTTGAGATGGTCCCGAGAGTCTTTTATAATGTGAGAAAATGAACTCGGACAGTTTTTTAACTTGTGGTCCAAAAATTCAGTAATACTAATAGTTTTGGAACCTTTCACGTCCACTATGGGCGTTAATGGTGGGTGGGAGATGTTCTTGTGACTTTTTGGGATCCCAAATATCATTTGGATCCGTGGATGTTTCTGTGTGCAAAAAAAAGTTCTTCATATCTGGTTAAGAAATGAATCATTAAGCACCATGTCTACATGACTATATGCAATGTTTAATTCATTGCGTGATATTTGTGCATATCCGTCACCAAGAAGATGTTCTTGCATACAGTCAATGTACCTTTCCTGGTCCATGACTACTAAACCACCCCTCTTATCAGGTTTCATGACTCTGATCTGTCTGTTAGAAATACTGTCTAGAAGGATAGTCTCCTCCTTAGTTAAATTGTACAATTTACTGTTGTCATTCACCCTATAGTCCCTGATTTCCTTAGTGCAAATGGCTTGGAACAGTTGTAAAGTGGGATGCAGTGGGGGGGTTATAAGTGCTTGTTTTTTTGCACCCAACTGGTAACTATTCCCAGTTTCACTTACATAGACACTCAGGTTTAGCTTTCTAGTGTAAAGCATGATGTCAAGGAGTGTTTTTTCCATGTTGAATTTCTTCTAGGGTACAAAATTTAACCCTTTCTGAAACGGGTTTGCCCAATCTTTGTAACTTCTATGTTACTTAAATTATACATTTTGAAGTCCTGATGGGTCATTGGATATAATGAAAATCTCACTGTTGCTGTCTAAAACTTGCCCCGTCTTGTCTGTTGCCAGTTCACCCATCTCCCTCTTCCCCATTTTTCTGGGGTAAATGGTGTTGGCCCCCCTGGAAACCCACACTGGATTGTCTCCGGTGGGTGTAACCTTGTTTCTGAATCCTCTCTAAACTGCTATGTAACTGATGGTAATTCAGGCCAAAAACAATAGCCGTAAGTAGCCACTTTTCTGTTCAGGGGGCAGGACCAGCTAGACCAGTTTCAGATGCAAAATGAATGCACCACAAAACATACCTCTTAAATCAGCATTAGCAAACTTTGATGTATAAAATAGATAAACATGTTACTTATCAGATGATAATGAACTGTTTTAAAAATCAAATCCAGTAAAACCTTCCAAACCATGCTTGGATTCATTGTTACAGCCCCCCCCCCCCCACCCCACACACACACACAGTACAGTGTCTGAAAACTAGACCCCAAGAACAAAACAGCATTGATTAAAAATAACACTGCTGTATATCAAGCAGTAATTTAAACCAGAAACAACATCAGGAGCTCCTTCTCTCACATGGGAGGAAATCAGTCCCGTTTCAGAGGCAGAATTACCACAGAACAAGACAGGAATCTTTCCCAATGATACAGCAGTGTTTTACAAGTCCCATATGCCAGCACTGTTGAAGGCAAGTTTGTTGTACCACAGCCACCAAAATAGCAGCATAATGGACATCATAGGCTGTAAAATGTGAAAACATGACAACTAAGATTATGGGAACAGTACATTTGCACAGCATGAGCTCTGGTGTTGGCCATTTCTCACAGAGTTTGCTGTACCTTACAGGAATGTCAATGTCACACTATGATATTCGTTAATGTTGTTGTTCTTTCTGCTTTTCCCGGTTAGGGGTCGCCACAGCGGAACTCGTGTCTGCTAATGATTGGCAGTAGATTTTTTGCGGTGCCAGCCCAACACCCAACCTTTAACGAAGGCAAGCCCATTCATGCATGTCTTTTGAACGCCACTCTACCGCGGGGAGGACATGCAGACTCCACACAGAAGGCACTCCAGCCGAGAATCGAACGGGAGTACCTCTTGCTATGATGCGACAACGCTTCAGCTGCACCTACATATGTATAATACCTTACAAGCGAGCAGTGTACCAGCAAACCGTGATATCTGATCCCGAGCATCTCCCAGTACCAGAGTATAGTACATTACAGGAGAGTAGTGTCTCATCACACTAAAAGGTCTGATGCTGAGTGTCTGTCACTGTATATGTACAATACGTTATGATAGAGCAATGTATCATCATACCATGAGATCTAATGCTGTTTCTGTATGTGTACAGTACATTACGGGGTGGGCAGCATTGTATGGTCACACCATGAGATCCAGTATTGAGAATCTCAGACTGTAAACGTGCAGTACATTATGGGAGAGCAGTGATCATTGTACCATGAAATCCGATGCAGAGTATCTCACATTGCATAACTACAGTACATTAAGGGAGAGTAGTGTTTCATCACACAGTGAGAGCTGTTGCTTTCTCTCATTGTATGTGTACAGTGCATTATAGGAGAGCAGTGTATCTTCACACTATGAGATCTGGAGCTGTCTCTTTCTGTATGTGTACAGTATATTATGGGGGAAAGAGCATTGTATGATCACACCATGAGATCCAGTACTGAGAATCTCACACTGTAAATGTACAGTACATTATGGTAGAGCAGTGCATCCTTGCACCATGAGATCCGATGCAGAGTATCTGACTTTGTATAAGTACAGTACATTACAGGAAAGCAGGGCATCATTCCGCAATGAGTTCTCATGTTTTCTGTCATTGTATGTGTACAGTACATTATAGGAGAGCATTGCATCTTCACACTACGAGATCTGGAGCTGTCTCTTTCTGTATGTGTACAGTACATTATGGGGGTGGGGAGCATTGTATGATCACGCCATGAGATCCGGTGCTGAGAATCTTATAATGTAAACATACAGTACATTATAGTAGAGCAGTCATATAACGATGTGAGATCCGATGCCAATCATTTCTCATTGTAGGAGTACAGTACACTATAAGAGAGCAGTGTATTGTCACACCATGAGATCTGGTGCTGAATATATCTCCCACGTTATGTATACAGTACATTATGGTTGAACAATACATCACACCATGCGATCTGGTACTTTCTCTCACTGTATCTGTATAGTACATTACAGGGTGGAGCAGTGTATTATCACACCATAAGTTCTGGTACTGAGTATCTCTCACTGCATGTTACATTACGTTACAGGAGGGCAGTGCATCGTCATACTATGTGATCTGCTGTTCACTATCTTACTGCATGCTGCATTGTTACAGCAGAATAGTACATCATCACACCATGTGGTCTGGTGCTGAATATCTATTGTTACAGTAGAGCATTCCATCATCACACCATGTGATCTGGTGCTGAATATCTATTGCATCATCACACCATGTGATCTGGTGCTGAATATCTATTGTTACACTAGAGCATTGCATCATCGCACCATGTTATCTGGTGCTGAATGTCTATTGTTACAATAGAGCATTGCATCATCATACCATGTGATCTGTGCTGAATATCTATTGCATCATCACACCATGTGATCTGGTGCTGAATATCTATTGTTACAATAGAGCATTGCATCATCACACCATGTTATCTGGTGCTGAATATCTATTGTTACAGTAGAGCATTGCATCATCACATCATGTGATCTGGTGCTGAATATCTATTGTTACAATAGAGCATTCCATCATCACACCATGTGATCTGGTGCCGAACATCGCTTACTGCATGTTACAGTATATATGAGTATACAGTATAAAATGAGCATCTTTAAGTACACAAACGTCTTGTTTTCAAGACTGATTTTAAGACTGCATTTCTCTTGTGATCCGGCACAAGAGTAATATTTAGCAAAATAATGCAATTATATGCTTTCAACTCAGTCTTATTTAAAATATCACAATCTGAGCTGTTTAAATAAACCTTTGTAATACAAAGGATTTAAAGTCATTATTTCTTTTATTATTCAAGCAATGAGTAGCAAGTGATTAGATAAATCAGCATTTTTGATGTCTTAAAGATATTTAGAAGTATGCTGTTTCAGCTTCCTATTGGTCTTTCCCATATAAAATAAGGTACATTTGTCACACACAGCCATGTCTGTATGATTTATACCGTCACATTCCACACCCAGGTCAGCCATACAATCTTTTTGTAGTTTATGGGATTTACAAAAAGATCTGTCAGAAGTATATGCTGTATGTACATTTATTTCTTAGGAGCATACCTGTCTTCTTACTGGTATGTGAGTTTTCATTAATAAGCCTCGTGTATGGGTAACATCATTGTTTTAATGTTTTTCTTGTACAAGTATTGAAATCAGTTCCCACAATTTTCTGTATCTACCAAGGTTGTGCTTCCTTAATATACCACTAATCTAGTTGTTATTACTGTTAACGGTTAAATTAAATGGTATTCACAACATCACTTGCACCACTGTTTAACCTCTACCTTGATAGCATAACTTTTCTTTTGAAATGTCCACACTCTAGAAAATCTTGAGCCATTTTTCCTAGTTTCAAAGTAAACTGCCATCAGCAGTTGTCTGACAGGATACCCTGCATATTTTATATATGTAGTTTGAATGTATATTTTTCCAGTATAACCACATATTTTTCTCAGCTAACTTGTTAGTGTCTTGGCTTCTATACCAATTTCAGTATTTTAATTAAACAGATGCTGTTTTGTGTGTCATTAGCGTATTTGTCTTGAATTAAAGTAATTTACATTTGCAGATCCACTCAGTAGTACATTATGTCTGTGTCAGCTAGTCTTTGCATAAAGATGTCATCCACAAACCTTGCACAGATTAAAATATGTTCATTACTTTCTTTACGACCATATATAAACTTATTTTCCAAAACAAAGCTAAACTCACACAGGAGTTCGCTATAGAAGTACCCATAGCCATACCACTTTGTTGAAAGATGGTATTGTTATTAAAAGCATTATTTTCTAATATTTAATTAATTTAAAACTATATGTGCTAATAAAGAAAAGAAAATAACCATAAAATCAACATTATGCATCAGTATGGATCACAGTACAGTTAGTGTTTTTTTCCCCAAGCAGGACTTCTTCAGGCTGTAGTAACATTAATTCAGAATGCTTTCATATCTACAAAAAATACACAGTAAAGGGGTGCTCTTCTCCCTCTGAGAAGACCTGGCTACGTACAGCCCCCACCTCATGGTTTGAAAATTCCACCTGCACAACAAATTATTTGCTGTAATCTGGACTGGCTAACGCAGGGTCCTTCCAAAGCATCTTTAAGCTTCTGGAATGCCTGCTCACATGCTGGGGTCCATACTACCTTATCTGGCTTGTTTTTCCTTGTCAAGTCTGTGAGGGGAGCAGCTATGGCACTATAATTGTGACAAACTTTCTGTAGTACCCCGATGTCCCTAAGAATGCCATCACCTGCTTTTTGGTAATGGGGCAGGCCATGCCTGAATGGCTTCCACTTTGGCAGCTCTGGCCTGATCCACTCCACATTCTATGCCCCAGGTAGGAGACCTCTGCCATACCCACCTGACATTTGTTGGGCTTAATGGTCAACCCTGCCCTCTGTTGCCTGCCCAC